>NW_019397432.1:8399-38565 GCF_000591075.1 Eurytemora carolleeae
AATTTTAGCCCCCCCCCCCTTCAATTTATCTACCCTGTATTTTCACCTGATGAGTAAATGTAGATAGATCTACTCCATTAGCAGTTAGAAGTTTGTCTCCAGCTTTAAGTCTTCCATCACTTAGAGCTGGATCCCGTACTATGCCCTAGTTGATAGATAGGTAGGTAGGTAGGTAATTAATTAGGTAGGTAGGTGGGTAGGTAGGCAGGTAGATAGTTGTAGGTAGTTGTAGGTAGGTAGGTAGGTAGGTATTAGGTAGGTAGATAAAATAGGCAAGTAGGTAGAAAGATAGATAGGCAGGTAGGTTACTGGCTATTTAGATGCTCAGGTAGGGAGGTTGCTAGTTTATCAGGTATAGGGTTGGTAGTTAGATAAGTACCAAGTATTAGTACAATATGTTATGGTTAGTGTGTCGGTAGGTAAATTAGTTAGAAGGTAGGTAAGTAAGTAAGGTATGTGAAAATGTTGGAATTTAAGTACATAATTGATAGAATAAAATATACCTTAATAGAATGCTTTAGCACTGTATCATCTATAGATTGGAGGCTGAACCCCAAACTTCCGTTTACCTTTGCAAAAAGATATTATTTTGATGTTTTTTAAATAAATATTCTGAACTGAAACCAGAACTTTTGTGTCATAAATCTCGGGAACAAGCATGGCTATTGGATATCCATCACACCTTTTCATTACATTCCTATGCGATGTCCAGTGTTGGTTGTACCCTTCAGAGATAACTAAATGATAAAGATTACGCATTTATCCTCAAATTTAAAATTGCCCACATAGGATATCAAGATCAAGCGTCTAAGTTTAACCAATACTTCACACAAAAGTTCCGTTATTTTACATTCATTACCTTGGTTAATTGAATAGAAAATTCTCCAACTATTCTTGAGTTATTTAGAAGGGCGTTCTCTACAGGACGGAGTAGTTGCATAGTATCATCATTATCATCATCATAAATAATCTAGAGTAGTTGCAAAGTATCATAATCATTATCATCAATAATCTAAAGTATTTGCATAGTATCATCATCATCATCATCATCAAACATCTAGAGTAATTGATATAGTATCATCATCGTTATCATCAATAATCTAGAGTAGTTTGTGTAGTATCATCATTTTCACCACTTTCATCATTATCAAAAATCTTTAGTAGTTTTATAATGAAAACTAGACGTTTGGAGAAAAAAATCTGAATTAACCTCAGGTCCAGGACTCCACTCCTTTTCAGGTGTTGCTGGGGATATCTCTATCTCCATTGAGTCTCCTGAATAAAACATTTTAGAGCTGAACAATTCTAGAGACAGATTTCAGGGGGGAGCATTCCTAGAGAAGGAGTTCAGAAGTAAATATTTCTAGATTAGGAATTTAGGGGTAAAATTTCTAGAGTAGGATTTCAGGGGAAACCATTTCTGGATTAGGATTTCGGGAAAAAAAATTTCTGTAGCAGAATTTCAGGGGGTAAACTTGAATATTCTTGTCTGTTTGTCTCCATCGAACGTTAAAACGGCTGAACCAGTTAAGCCTAAATTTCTTGTGATAACACTTAAGCCAGAATGTTTTATGGCTTGTCAAAATTTGCGGAAACCCAGCATTAAAGGCAGAATAATATTGGGAATTTTGCATTTAAATTTTTCTTAACATTTATACAAGAAAATAGATGCCGATATAGAAACATAAAAGAGCAAAATTAATTTTGAAATTAGAGGCATGGAATCCGAGTGTGGCAAATAAAAAAAATGAAAAGATGAATAACATGAAATAAACCTGCACTAGTGAGAGAAGGACGACTGCTGGAATAATCCTTCAAGTATCCAAAACCCTGATAACATTTTTTCATAATATTTTTCTAAATAAAACTTAAAACTTAGAAACATTTTCTTCTTTAAAGAGTATCTTTTTGAGATAAAAATCCACACAAAACAAGATAGAAAATACATTTACATTTACAAAAATTTTTCAAAATAATTACTAATCTTACAAAAATACAAAAGAACGCAGAAACGCCCTGTATCCCATTTTGCAACCCTTTAAGAAACAACGTATGATGAAAACAAATGTTAATTATAAGAATATATGAATATATTAGAAAAACCCTTTAAGAAAAAACGTATGATAAAAACAAATGTTAATTATAAGAATATATGAATATATTAGAAAAACTCTATGAATTGAAATGGAACTAGTTAAATTAAGGAACATAAAATGCATGTAATTGTTACAATCCCATGTTTACCTGGTCTGTTGCCTGTTTAAAAGTATCCCAAGTGTTGTGATTGTATGGTCCATAGGAATACGATCTTACTACGCTAGTCCTCTATAATAGTATTTCACAATGTTAACAAGGAAAATATTTTGATGCCCATGCATGGAAAGTTCCGGTTTTATAAGAACTTTTAAGTACAAGAACGAATAATTTATATGTTGAAGGATTCGATGATTACGTAATAACTGAAATGATAAATATGTTATATATTTGAGTAATGATCAATGTTGTCTATTTGTGCATAATTTTGCAAATTTTTCTCTTTTCTTCTGAAAAGCTGTATTTATTTAAACAAATTTAAATTACACAATTTATCTTTGTGTGTGAATAAATCTTTACATATATATATATACTAGGCTTTTAGGGCGCTTCGCGCCCATCTTCTATTTCAACTTTTAATTGTGGCTTTATCTCTGAACATCTTCTCTTTGTACAGTATAAAACAAAAACAAAAAAGGTTTGCGGATTTCATAATATTTTTTTGCGCATTTTCAAAATTTTTCAAAAATAAAACTTTTAAACACAAAATTTTAGAATTTTGATCATTCATAAACCTTCCCTGGGGTCACGTGAGGTCCCACAACAAATTTGGGCCCGATCGGTTCAGCCGTTTTGACGTTTATTGGATACAAACAAACAGACAAGCCAAATTTATATATAGATATAATATTAAAAATTCGTCTCGTAAATTATGCAATAATTCGAGAACAAAAATTTCACTCTAGTTCAACCTTTAAGACACAAGCAGCCGTAGTACATTTGAATTTCCGAGCAGGGTCAACAGTTTGTTGTACCTAGCTCTATGGGTAGGAATAGCCGGTGCAACAAGGTTGACGCGGTCTGACTTTATGCTTCATATAGGTTGAATTTACTTTTACTAAAGGGGCAAAGGTGCGTGAAGAGAAAACTAGCATAAAATACAATTTACTGCTCTATCAATATCATACATACTCACATTCAACAGTTTAGTTTCAGAACATTGCTATATTAAAGCAAAAGGGTGTTTATTTCTTAACTTTCATAAAATATAAAAAAAAATGTTGGATTTTTTGGGTAAAAATATTTTTGTGGGTTTTATTCGCTGAATTGGAGAAACTAAATAAAACAAGATAAAAACCCTGCCCCTTTAGATGTCCTAGTTTTCATACTCTCTTTGTGATTGGGGGTTGGAGAAGGAGATTTAACGAGTAACCTAATTTTACACAACAAACACACATAAAAATCAATTTTCAGTACAATGCTATCACATAATGTGTAAAGAGCCAGAAATTTAAAAGACAGATCTTTTCCGAAAAAATATCAATAAAACTCCCCAAAATCTCAGGTTACTTTCTTTAATTTCCGGCTCTGTATACTGTGTTACGTGTACTGTGTACTGTGTACTGAGTATGTGTACTGTGTACAGAGTAATGTGTACTGTGTACAGAGTAATGTGTACTGTGTACAGCTAGTGTACTGTGTACAGCTAGTGTACTGTATATGTAGTATACCTTGGAATATGTTGGGCAGGATCTTTGGTTTGCTGATATAGAATCAGGTATTCTGCACACCTGGAAATATATAAATATAGAGTCCGAATTTAATGATTTTGAGCCACGTCTCAAATCCGTCAAAAATCGGTTTCAATCGAGCGCCGGCTTGAATCTTGAAACATTGAATACAATTTTAAGTGTAACACTGACCATCCTGAAAATCACTTACTCATTCGGTATTCCATCCAAAGAAAGCATTTATTCTGCATCTTTTTGCAAGGTGTTCTCTACACTTTAAACAAATAAATCTTTGCTTTTGTACATGGTTATTGTTGTACATAAAGACTGTGTTAGATGGAGATGTTCTCTATCTGAAGAACTGTGTTAGGTGTATATGTTCAATATCTGAAGAACAGTGTTAGGTAGATTTGTTCTATACCTGAAGAACAGTGTTAGGTGGAGAAGTTCTATACCTGAAGAACTATGTTAGGTGTATATGTTCTATACCTGAAGAACAATGTTAGGTAGATATGTTCTATACCTGAAGAACAGTGTTAGGTGGATATGTTCTATATCTGAAGAACAGTGTTAGGTGGATATGTTCTATACCTGAAGAACAGTGTTAGGTGGATGTGTTCTATACCTGAAGAACAGTGTTTAAAGGTGGATATGTTCTATACCTGAAGAACAGTGTTAGGTGGAGAAGTTCTAAGAATATCCAGTGCTTGTCGTAAGGATAAAGATGTGAGGGGGACTCCAGATACCTTCAGAATTACATCACCAACCTAATTAATAAGAAAGTTAACATATGGATTCAAAATTAGACCAGAGCTGGAAACTTTTGAATGGTGGATATCGGGATTAATGCTTGATCCACTCTTTTTCTTAATCTCGAGATTAAATAATGCTTGTTCTCCTCTTGTTATTAATCTCCAGATTAATTAAACGATCGGGATTAAGAATATCCCATTCTAAAGTTTTCAGCTCAGAACTGAAAATTGTAAAGAAAATTGTGAATTTTCTTTTAACAATTTTGCAAATTTTCTGTGATTCTGTTCATCAATATTTACAAAATGTTGAATTTGATAGAAATAGCATATATACAAATTTTTGCTTTTCTGTACTTAAGATTTTGAGAGAAAAAAAGTTTCTGGGATTTTGTTTTGGGGCCATTGGAGGGATCCTGGAGTAAAGATGAATCCTGGAGCAAGGATGTATCCTATAGAGTAAGGATAAATCCTGGAGTAAGCTGATGAGTCCTGGAGTAAGCTGATGACTCCTGGAGTAAGCTGATGATTTCTGGAATAAGCTGATGACTCCTGGAGTAGCTTATGAGTTCTGGAATAAGCTGATGAAATCTGGAGTAAGCTGATGAGTTCTGGAGTAAGCTGATGAGTCCTGGAGTAAGCTAAAGAGTCCTGGACTATGTGATGAGTACTAGAGTATGTGATGAGTTCTGGAGTAAGCTGAAGAGTCTCGGAGTAAGCTGATGACTCCTGGAGTAAGCTGATGAGTTCTGGAGTAAGCTGATGAGTCCTGGAGTAAGCTGGAGTCCTGGACTAAGTGATGAGTACTGGAGTACGTGATGAGTCCTGGAGTAAGCTGATGAGCCCTGGATTAAGATGACGAGTCCTGGAGTAAGCTGATGAGTCCTGGAGTAAGCTGATGAGTCCTGGAGTAAGCTGGAGTCCTGGACTAAGTGATGAGTACTGGAGTACGTGATGAGTCCTGGAGTAAGCTGATGAGTCCTGGAGTAAGCTGGAGTCCTGGACTACGTGATGAGTATTGAAGTACGTGATGAGTACTGGAGTAAGCTGATGAGTCCTGGAGTAAGCTGAGAAGTCCTGGATTAAGATGAAGAGTCCTGGAGTAAGCTGATGACTCCTGGAGTAAGCTGATGAGTACTGGAGTAAGCTGATGAGTCCTGGAGTAAGCTGGAGTCCTGGACTACGTGATGAGTATTGAAGTACGTGATGAGTACTGGAGTAAGCTGATGAGTCCTGGAGTAAGCTGATGAGCCCTGGATTAAGATGAAGAGTCCTGGAGTAAGCTGATGAGTCCTGGAGTAAATGATGAGTCCTGGAGTAAGTTGATGAGTCCTGGAGTAAGCTGACGAGTCCTGGAGTAAGCTGATGAGTCCTGGAGTAAGCTGATGAGTCCTGGAGTAAGCTGATGAGTCCTGGAGTAAGCTGACGAGTCCTGGACTACGTGATCAATTTTAGGTAATGTACTTCATGATATGAAGGATGGGATTAATTTAGTCCAGATTATCCCACATTTTTTGCTGACGTCTTGGTCTTGATCTCACGTACAAGGAGAAGCGGGATAGAGAAGATGCTACGAACAGACAACCGGTTCTGCTCAGGCATCAAGCTTGCAGTAGAGAAGATGGTTTTCCTTACCAATAGTCCAGGTCAGACAACATGAACGGTGGATACTGATGGTCCAGGCCTGGTGTCAGTTGCTCAAAACTATACTAATGTCATTTTTGGTCTATCTAGAAATGGATTAGATCAAGCAGTAGCAGCTTACACCTTATGGAAGAGATGTGCAGTACCTGCAATCTTGTATGCTACAGAGGCCATCATGCTCTCAAACAGAGTACTGGAGAAGCTGGACAGGATTCAGCACATAGTTGCCAGGTATATCCTAATCCCAAAGTCCTCAGTGAAGGTAGCAAGAGCCTTAGATGTAGGGCTAATGGCAATGAAGCATAGGGTCAGTAAGCTAGAAAGTTACGTCTGGGAGATACAGAACAAAGAGAAGGACCAAATTCTCAAATCATTATTTATGCTGTAATGAGGTCTTCGCTTGACAAGTGGGCTGTCCAAATAGAAGTCCTTAAAATAGTTGTGGGGAGCCATCTGTTCAATGGCCCCATGAGGTTGCTCAAGAGAATCTTACAGGATATGGCTGTGACTAACGTCCTTGACATGAAGAGACGCATGTCTTCACTAGCTTCTGCTGATACCTCCCTTGATTGAAGGATACTCAATCGTCACCAGGTTGAGTGACTAGCCAGCTTCCAGTAGTACTGCACTTTGATTTGAATTTCCCTGGCAAAGGGGTAAGGATATCAGGGTGCCAGGTGAAAAGGTTTTGGGCACGGACTCTTAACCTCCGATTGGCGGTCTAGGGATCCCACATTGGGGGTCTACCACAATCATTTTTTTATTATTTGTATATATATTTTTATATATGTTAGCTAGCCTACATAAGCTGGCCAAAGGGTTGGACCAAATTGGTTGATTTCTTTATAAAAGGAAACCCATGTGTATCTACTTCATTAAGTATATGTAGTATACCTTGGAATATGTTGGGCAGGATCTTTGGTTTGCTGATATAGAATCAGGTATTCTGCACACCTGGAAATATATAAATATAGAGTCCGAATTTAATGATTTTGAGCCACGTCTCAAATCCGTCAAAAATCGGTTTCAATCGAGCGCCGGCTTGAATCTTGAAACATTGAATACAATTTTAAGTGTAACACTGACCATCCTGAAAATCACTTACTCATTCGGTATTCCATCCAAAGAAAGCATTTATTCTGCATCTTTTTGCAAGGTGTTCTCTACACTTTAAACAAATAAATCTTTGCTTTTGTACATGGTTATTGTTGTACATAAAGACTGTGTTAGATGGAGATGTTCTCTATCTGAAGAACTGTGTTAGGTGTATATGTTCAATATCTGAAGAACAGTGTTAGGTAGATTTGTTCTATACCTGAAGAACAGTGTTAGGTGGAGAAGTTCTATACCTGAAGAACTATGTTAGGTGTATATGTTCTATACCTGAAGAACAATGTTAGGTAGATATGTTCTATACCTGAAGAACAGTGTTAGGTGGATATGTTCTATATCTGAAGAACAGTGTTAGGTGGATATGTTCTATACCTGAAGAACAGTGTTAGGTGGATATGTTCTATACCTGAAGAACAGTGTTAGAGAGTTTTTTTTATTTCCCCTCCTGATCATTTGAGGAATTTGCTTTGACTGCAAATATGTTTGGGTATTAATTTTAGTATCGGTAAAATATTCATTTTTACTGTGAATGTTGCCAATTTTGCTTGTTAGGGAAATTCAAACATCTTTTCAAAAGTTGAATTCCTCACTAATTGCCCATAGCAAGCCCCCCCTCAAAAAAAAACCCCAATTTATTGAGGTGGAAGGGGTGAAAAATAATTAGAGAAAATAAATACCCAGACCCTAAGTCAAAGAATTCTTAGGAATAAAATAACAAAATGATTAGCAATAACTTTGCTATCAGACAATAAAATGTCAATGAACTTAAAAAAGGGAGTGACCGGCAATCCCATAGATTAAGCCTGCTTATAAAAAGTCTCATCAATTTTAAATACAGGGTCGACTTTGAAATGTTGCAACGCCTTGGGCTTAGATTTTACCGCTCAAACTCACTTCTGCTTTTCTGTAGCACTTTACATGTACATTTAAGCGCTATACAGCACTTGTTGTTAGCAGTTTTAAAGAAGTAATTGGGAAAATTCTCATCGAAATTTGCTACAGAGCTCGCAACCTTTAAATCACAGTGCAATATATGGTAGTTGAACTGGGATCGGGAATTGATGAACCATGGAGAAGTAATTGAACTAGCTAGACTGGTTACACTACTAGTCTAAATCCGACGAGATTAAACAAGTTGCTTAATCAGTCAAGGGCAAGTTTAACTAATTCTTAAATGTTAACAGATACAAACATGCAACATGCAATAGGCATACTCTTTTTGTACAATTCACAAAAGAACAGTCAATAGAAAATAAAAAGCTATGGGTTTTTACGACTCTAAATGTTTCCTTTACCTCCTATGTAGTAAGCTAGAAAATAAAAAACGTTATTTAATTTTAGTCAACAATGTTAAGTTGTTTATGGACTAAATTTAATAAACAGCGATGAACTAATTGGACGTAGTTGAACCACTTATATCTTCAATTTGTACCAGATGTACAGGAAAAGTGGTTTACCTACATAGTTCAACTACTTTTTGTTGATATTTTCTAATTGTCATGTACCTTAAGTTGACCGGTTTCCCAGGCTGGTTGAAGCGGAAATATTTTCTTTATTCTGATTAAATTTGTCCAGGGGGAGGGTGCATCTAGTCCTCCAGTTATACTTATAAAAGATACATATTTTTTATAAATCATCACATTGACAAAACAAAAAATTTCTAGTGATTTGTTTTGTATTTAAATTTTAAAAACATTAAAAATGCGTGAGGCATTTAAGAAATAACATGTTACATTTACATATTCTTTTCATTTATTTTTTCTTTGTTTTTAATTTCAGAAGAGATACTACTGACCTGACAGTGAGCATCGTTGATGACATTTTTTAGATAAAAAAGGGGATAGAATAGAACCCTGGAGTACACCCTACCTGAATCCGAGACCAAGGGAGTTCCGCTTGATGCTGACCTCGAAAGTGTTTTGGGATTGAGAGATCTCAGGGATCAAGCAGATGCTCAACTGTAAAAAAAAATAATATAAAGGGACTGTTCACGTATTTCAAGTGACCTCCATTGAACAAGTTACATGCCTGAATCACAACAGTACCCATTAAACCTGTGTTGTCGTTCCTCAATCCCAACTGTTTTAAATTCTGACAAGTACCTTCTATGACTCTACTACAAGTACTTTTGAGGAACCGAAATGAAAAACTATCAATTATCAGCTAGAAAAACAAAGATATATCCAAAAATCTTAGCCAAACGGTTTTGTTTTGAATCGGGCAGGTTAGTTTTAACATGGAGGAACACTTAAAATAATGCTAAGACTAAGTTCCTAAAAACATTTTCTTGTTTAGAGGTATAGCAAGTTAATATTATCATATTCTATTAAATATGTAGAGGAATTCTTAATGATGTTGATCATGCCTCATTCTATTCTAGCATTTTTGGTAAAGAAATATGTGTTGGAAATAGGTAAATATGATATAACTAGCAAACTCTACTGAACAGTAGAAAATGGTCAAGTTTATGAGACCCCGTAGCTTCTCTAGTTTTGATTAGTATTCCACGAGCAAAGTCAATATATTTTGCTTTTCTAAAACATGTAAGATTTAAATTTAACCTAATACTTACATGAAATATTGGTGATCGGAATATATATTGTAATTTTGTATTAGAAAAGGAATTGTACAATTATTGGAAAATGAAATACATTCCATCATCAAGGATAAATTTTAATTGTAAAAAAGGCTTTTTTACTAAAATTAGAAAGGGGATCAAAAAGGAAGATTATTACGGCAAGGAAGTGAGGATTAAAAAAGCGTTTTAAGATTTGTTATTCAAAAATTTGAACTGTGGTCTGTAATTCTAGAAAATGTTGAATTGAACAAAAGTGAGATATTTGAATAATTTCTTGGCTTCATATCTAGTAAAGAAGCCATCCAGTTGCAATGAAACTATGCAAGAAACATAAAGATATGCATGCAAAATTGCAAATAGTATCGAGGTAACAAAAATGCTATGCAAAAAATGCGCAGCAGCAACAATTTTAAGAATTATCGGTGAATCTGCACGCTTGCAAGGAATTCATAATTTATAAAATCTTTAAAAAAAAGAAAAAAACTTTGGAAGAAAAAACTTTAAATGTTACAGATCATTTGTTTTGTTTATTTCAGCACTAAGTCTTGCCTTCAAACCCTTCAAAGCGTCGTAAAAATCCATTATTTGAATGGGCTGGGGTTTATAAAAAAAATGAATTATGCCAAAAAATTAAATTTTTAAAAAAAATAAGAGATATAAATTTTATTCATTAAATGCTTCAATTAAGTTTATAATACATGATTTTATGACAATTTATCAAACTAAAGAGAAAATGAGATTTTAATACAAATTAGTATCATACCACCTCCACCGCCGAAAAAAGGAGTCCCAAAACACGTTTCGCCAACTTTTTTGAATTTTAGAAAACACTGGAGTTATTATCAAATCTAATATATCAATCATCCTTGATGAATTATTGAAAGGGTACCTTTGTAATTCGTACATGCTATGCTTAAAATGGAGGGTTGCTTGAAAATTACCTCTACAGTCCCTTTAAAGGAAATTGTTTTACCTTGTGTGCTGATGTTGGAGAGGGGGGTGTGGTATCCTCCCCCTGGTCCCGCCCAAGGAAAGATGCGGGTATCTGATAGGGCGTGGTGCTTGATCTGGTGTATGGCAGAGGGGGACTCATTATGCATGTAATATTTTCTTAATCTTGGCGATATTATTTATTGTGAAATCACGAAAAACTAAGGACAAGATCTTGTGATCTTGTAAAGTGAAATCACGGAAAACTAAGGACAATATCTTATTGATCTTGTGAAATTTAAGGACAATTTCTTGTTGATCTTGTGAAGTGAAATCACGGAAAACTAAGGACAATTTCTTGTTGATCTTGTGAAGAGAAATCACGGAAAACTGAGGACAATATCTTGTAGATCTTGTGAAGTGGAATCACGGAAAACTAAGGACAATATCTTGTTGATCTTGTGAAGTGGAATCACGGAAAACTAAGGACAATATCTTGTTGATCTTGTGAAGTGAAATCACGGAAAACTAAGGACAATTTCTTGTTGATCTTGTGAAGTGAAATCACGGAAAACTGAGTTCAATAACTTGTTGGAACTATGTTTGCAAGATTTTGATGTCAAATTTGAATCTGACCGTACAGCAAACATAGGTTAACAGGGGTTTATTGTGTACATACAGTGTTTACATGTTTACAAAACAACAAGATTTATCACTGAGTTATTTTTGGCCGGGTTTAGTTTTCGGAAACAGTTTCCTCTGCTTCTGCTTCCGTTGTCCTGAAAAAAAAAACTATAAACAAGAAAAATGACAATACCGATAACTAAATCAATAAAGATAATGATAATAAATTTGTTGAAGAAAATGATAAAGATGATAATAATAATAACAATAGTGATAATAATATAAACAATGACAATAAAAATGACAATGATAATATAATGATAATGATATTAATTTCGATAATGGTATTGATAATAATATTAAAAAATGATGATAATGATCATAATAAAAATACTAATAAAAATATTAATAGAATTACATGATGTTTAAATGTTTTTCTTTTGACATTTCTGTAAACTTTATAAACAGGGTTACAAAACTTTACAAAACTATACAAATTATGCAAAATTTAGAAATTTACTAACTTTTATAATTGAAATATAATGTTTAACAATTAAAGAGCATGTTTGAAAAATCTTCAGACACAAGAAAAAAATGAATTCAATGATAATATTTTAAATTATTACGTCTATTTTCATCACTGAAATTGTTCAAAGTATCTTTTGAGAGAAGCTTATTTTTAATTAATTAAATATAAATTAGAATTTCGCCATAAGATTCTTAATTTTAATTACGGTTTTATTTTCGCAAGCATCCTTTAAAAAACAGAATTTAAAAAATTTGTAGAAATTCGTGGAATTTGATCAAATTGCATCTTTGGAACCTAACTAAACAGTCAACGATGATTTAGTGCAAACAAAATAAAATACAGTGTTAACATAAAGAAAAAAATTTAATTTCCAACATTGAAGAAAAAGTTTATAACATGACCGACGACCTAAATATATTTGAACAGTAGTTTCCGCAAGTATATTTTAGTTTTATTAAGAATTTGAAATCGACCGAAGAGATTTTATTTTAGGAATATAATATTCCTATAAATGAAGAAATAAGAATTCTAGAAGTTTTAAGTTCTAGGTTCTGAGCATTCAAAGGAATTTAGAAGAGTCAGTAATTTAACGTAATTGAAAGAAATTCTTTTCTTAGAAAAAAAACAGGGATCCATTTTGAACAGGACAAAGAGAATGTCTATGTAAACCTGTATTTATTAGAAAGCAGGGGTCAATATTTTGAAAAATACCCCCCCCCCCACCACCAAGGACACGCGAAGTTATCTAAAATTGTATTCAGAACTACCAAATCTTTGTGACATCATCCATAAAGCTCTTCGCTCATATATATATATATATATATGTTAGCTATAGCTAGCATATATATATATATATATATATGCTAGCTATAGCTCGCCAAACGGCTAAACCGAATTGGCTGACTTTTTTTAAGAAAACCCATGCGTACCGTAAGGGTAACTTAGGCTAAAAAATAGATGTATTGAATTTTGCTAGAGGTTCATAATGAAAAAGGTAAATCGGTTGGAGACTAATTTATATATATATAGCTAACATATATATATATATATAAAAAGGTAAATCGGTTGGAGACTAATTTATATATATATAGCTAACATATATATATATATATAAAAAGGTAAATCGGTTGGAGACTAATTTATATATATATAGCTAACATATATATATATATATAAAAAGGTAAATCGGTTGGAGACTAATTTAAGGGACTGTAAGCGTAATTTCAAGTGACCTTTACGCACAGAGCGAAATGCCAGATTTACAATGTTATCTTTTAAAACTTTTGAATCATAAACTAAGGTAGAGTCATAGAGCTGGGCGGCGTTCCTGGGAACGATAGTTTTTTTTCACGGGAACGAAAAGAATTATCAACAATGACGCCATCGTTTAAAAAAAGGAACACATAGAACGCGTTCTGAAAAATTTGGAACGATCTATAAATTAACTCGAAGGTTGAAGGAACGGTAATTGATTAAAAAGTACGGTCTGGTATCGATCTATCAGGAACTCATTATAAATCTGAATTTTTATCTACTATAGGTAAATATACTTTTGTCATTAGAGTTGAGACAGAGGAGTGGGATACATTTCTTCAGTACAAGTTTTCAAAGCCAGCTCATTAAAAAAATAGATCGTTAACTTAATGGTAGCAAGGAAGGTTTAGAGAAACAATCAAAATCGTTAACGTTCTTTATCGTTAACGATTGTCCATGGTTAACGAACGTTCTCGATCAAGAATTCACCTCGAACGGAACGGATCAGAACAGTCCCTTTCAAGAATGGAAATTAAGTGCACTGTCCCTGTATTACCTTATTGCTTGAAGTTTAAGCAGCTGATCGGTCAGATGATCTCCAAACGCTTGCCTTAAAAAAACAAAAACCTAGAAAACATTGATTGTATTCCACACTCCTATAGACAGACGGAATAGGTCAAATCTATGCAACATAACAGGTACAACTTTGTGACCTCGTAGCTCCTCTAGTTTACAGTCGCATAGTATCATAAATATAAGTAACTAGACAGTATACATTCTGTAAAATCGTCTCTGAAGTCTCATTCTTTATGGGAGACCCTGTATATTTTAAACGGGTCCAAACTCGGCTGATCAAAATAGATTTAGGATATGGTAATAATCTGACAAATTTAAATAATAATATTCCGAGGACTGGAATATATTAAAACTATTATGTGACATTTGTTTATTTAAAAACCTGATTTAGAGTTAGCAAATAAACACTTTTTTCTCATAATATTTTTAACCTAGTTCTTAGAAATTTTATTTATTGAGCATTAAGAGTATTTTTTTCTGCTAGCTTATTAGTTAGTTCAATTGGAGTCGATAGAAGAAAAATATTAAAAAACCTGCTTTTGTTTGTGCATACGTTTCTTATATTTAAAGTTGTTTTAAAGGGAGTGTCCATGGTTAGACAATTTAGGGTGCCCCATTTTGCAACAAAATATAGAAATATTGTCTCACAATTAACTCTCAGGCTAATATTGTTCTCTATGGTGTCAGTTTTCACATTGGGAAGTGGTCGTATATGGCCCGTATAGATCGCAAAAAAGTATATATAGCTAAAAAAATATTTCTTGAATTTATCATGTCATATATCATTTCCTTCGTAATTGTCTAAATAGATTAATTCCATAGAGAATTTTCTATAAGACTAGATTGTCCATATTGAAGGGATGGATTTGAGAATCGGGTTTAAAAAAAATATTCAATGATGACCACGAAAATGTAGTAAACAAATTAGTTGTTTATGAACAGGTTGAGAAAAGAAAAAAATTAACTCTTATCATCAAACAAAAAAAATCTTATTCAGTTATTGGTTTCTGTAATGTCTCTTTGTTCACAAACATTTTCTGTAGGTTTCTTGGAATTTTTATTGAAAAGACGACATTTGAAGAATTTTAAGAAATCTGCGAACAATAATTGATTCTAACATTTATTTATTTCAAATCTTTACTGAGAAGTATGTTCCTAAAAACTTAATTAGTTGACTGTAGAAATTATGTTAAATTCTTATTCGTAGTTATCAAATAAAATTTAAAACCCGTTTCTTTTAATCATACCCCCAAAATGGAAAATCGATGGGAGTTTTAGGACAATCAATGGGAATTTTAAAGATTGGATTTGCGCTCTTGGTGAACATATATGCACCGTTAAAACGTCTGATAAGTAAAAAGTCTCAATTTAATCCTAAACAATTTGTCTACAATAATGTATTCTCAGTTCAACTACCATGTCTAGCCAGACACTCCCTTAGATGAAAAAAATGTATCTTTCTGAACTTAATTGACATTGGACATCTATGAATTTTTAAAAACTTGAGTTATGTATCAGACATAACAAAAATTTAGGTCTTAACTTCTTAAAATCATACTTCGATTTAAACTTTATTTTAGCTAGACATCTGATAATTGGATATAAAAGGAAATGAGTTTTAGCCACAAACTCTTAACTGTTTCCCTCTTATATCTTAGCAACCCGATGTCGTAGACCTTTGATATTTCAAACTATGAATTATATTAGACCAAATAGTTTAAGTTTGAAATAACATAGGTTTACACCATCTGGTTTCAAAGATATAGGGATTAGAAAATTTAAGTTTGTGGCAAAAACTCAATTCCTTTATCTGTTTTAATAATAATTATAATCAGATTTTTTTGTTAAGTAAAAATAGATTTATATCTAATAAATCCTAATAATTAAATGTTTCGAAAAATATAATTTTTTAAAACTTCGAACCTGTATGCAGGACTGATGGTGTCTAGAAGAGAGTATGGAGTTTCATAGATAATTTCTTCTGTTAAATTGTTGGTATCGTGTCCGGATCCAACTACCTAGAAAACGATAAACTTATGAGGAAAAAAATGTTGTGATGAAAACTGCGGCCTTAGACAAGAATACATCAAGATTATCTCGTTTGAGAATTCCATTATTACATTTTTATCCTCATAAGATTAATATTATATCATATTTGTGTGGTTCCATGAGCAAATAATACCCAAGAAATTATATTTTTTTCAATTCGTGTGAAATACGACTATATCAAGTTGAAACAATTGACATCATGAAGGGTTGCAAATAAGTTTTTATATTTCAGCTATGCTCTTGTCCTGACTATTACTTTTTTATTTTTCTAATGTTTAATGGTAAAAAATTGGTTCTTTTTTTGTAAATAATGCATGTGGTGTGATTGTTTCCTTAGTTAGTTTGTTTGTTTACTAATTTAAAATGAATATGATTGTTTTTTTTTTAAGTTGACGCTATATTTAGATTTAGCATGTTGAATGTCAAAATGTTAAAAGCCCTTCTTTAAGTAAAAATTGGTTCTTTATTTGCATGTGGTGTGATTGTTTCCTTAGTTTGTTTACTAATTTAAAATGAATATGATTTTTTTTTTAAGTTTATGCTATATTTAGATTTAGTATGTTGAATGTGCCCTGAGTTTTTTTAGATGGAGAGAAAATCGAAAATAGTAGTGGGTTGTCTTCACCTACTGAACAAAAGCGTGAAATCATTTAAAGAAGATATCATTTGCTGGATATTAATCTTCCAAAAAGAAGAGAGAAAAGCAAGTTATCTAGCATTAGCAAGAGCTAGTTCAAGAAATGAAATGATGAAGATCTTTTTCTTTTATTCATGAATCAAGATTCATAAGTTTGTTTTCATTGCTATGGAGAGCTAAGACCCCACATAAAGTTTGTGACACTAATATTTCAATGTCTTGTTTTCATAACCTTACAGTCAATGTTTTTGATTGTGGTACCACTTCAACTCGAACTGTGATAAATATGGTAACTGCTGAGGCACTTCAAAACCAGTTTTAGCTGTAGGGTGGGGGGCAAATCGACCCCCATTAACTCCTAATTCTGTCTATTTTGTCCAAATATTTTAACTGAATGTGGAATTTTGGAAAAGCTCTTTTTGGTCTGCATCCAGTTATAAAGTGAAAAAGCAGTTTATTGAAATTGTGAAAAACATAATAACCTTTCCATTTTGGAAAAGCTCAGACCGTTTCTATTACAAATATGCAGAGATTTGCAAAATCTTACAAAACTTGGTTTGCAATAAAAAAAACTATTTCTTTATTAAAGTAGGCAGTCGGACAGTTTGATGAAAATGCTTAAAGCATTGTCCATAATTTTTTAAGGGAAGGTCAGAAAATTTTAACGTCCTCTCAATCATTCTTCATGAGTTATGTTAATTTTAAACAGGGTGAGTGGGAAGGGGGGGGTCCCCCTTCCACTTTTCTGTCAGGACTAAGCTAGGTAAAGATTTGAATGGAAATTTCTGAATTAAGGTATATCAGTACTTCTAAAAATGAAAAGGTAAGTGAGCATGAAAAGGTAAGTTTGCATGTTTTAATATATAAGTAAGTGAGCATGATGTTTTTAAATATAAAAAAGGTAAGTTTGCATGTTTTAATATAGAAAAGGTAAGTGAGCATGTTGTTTTTAAATATAAAAAAGGTAAGTGAGCATGATGTTTTTAAATATAAAAAAGGTAAGTTTGCATGATGTTTTTAAATATAAAAAAGGTAAGTTTGCATGATGTTTTTAAATATAAAAAAAGTAAGTTTGCACGTTTTAATATAAAAAAGGTAAGTGAGCATGATGTTTTTAAATAAAAAAGGTAACTTTGCATGTTTTAATACAGAAAAGGTAAGTTTGCATGATGTTTTTAAATATAAAAAAGGTAAGTTTGCATGATGTTTTTAAATATAAAAAAGGTAAGTTTGCATGTTCTAAAAGAAAAGAAAAAGATGAATTGTTCGTAGAAAATAATTAAGTTAATATCAGTATTAATCTATGTTGAAAAGATTAATATAAGGAGCGTGTAAGAATGAATATTCTTTAACTAGTATAATAATTTCTATTCTTTAATGCTTGGGAATATACATTCTTACACGCTCTGACCGTGTAATAATTTCCATCTTACACAATCTGAGCATTAACGAATAAAAATTCTACACTCCCAGTGAAAGAATAAGCATTTTTAAACAATAGGAAGCCAACAATATTGGAAAATTTTTATCCTGAACCGTGTTATAATGGAACCGACTATGGAACCGAACAGATATGATATAATACATAATCTGAGCTGAAACTTTAAGAATTGAAACCTTCAAACTCGATCGCTTAATCTAAATATCCAATGTGGACACATTTAATTTCAATCTTAATCCGCTCTTTTACTTTCTTTCACTTTCGCTGCCCGTTTCCGACCGATAAGAGTTTACTTATTAGATGGCGCGCAAAATTTCAAATTCCTCGGTTTCTCTGATTGGCTGTTCTGGATTCTCCAAACCCCACTGGATTGGTTGAGTTATATATATACTTTAGTTGACACAAACTTAAGATTAAATTAATCTTGAGATTAATAAGATCAAGCGCGTTGATCTCGATATACACAATTCTAAAGTTTTCAGCTCTGAGTCCAAAACTATAGAACGAAAAATTACAACTTAAATGTTAAGTTTCAGCTTAAATGCCGCTCCTGGCTTAATCAACCCATATATTTAACCCATTTTTATGATGTAATATATGAGGATAAGATAAAATTTGATTTAACCCTGAATTCATTATTTTACGGAAATTTTCAGCTATAATTTATAACGAACAAGCTTAGATATTTAGACATTTGAAGATGTTGGTGTATTCAACTAAATATATAATGGCAAAAATGACATAGTGTTAAAACCTAGAGTGTTGTACTCTGATGTTAAAGGTACTGTAAGCGTAAGTTCAAGTAATCCTCCATGCAAAGATGGCAATGTCCGATTTACAACGATACCCTTGAAACATTTATCTGATCAATACTGCGGAATATATTGTCTGTTTTCTGGGGGATTAAATTGTTTAATTCTAATAATGTTTTTCAACAGTAGAAATGCGCAAGTCACTTTTGTATAGAAAAAACGATTGAAGTTTATCAGTTTTTAAAAATAATAACATTGATACTTGATCAGACATAGCTTTTAAGGGTATCATTGTGAACCACACATTGGTCCTATTTGCACTTGAAATTACACTAACATATATTCCAGTAATTTATTCAAGTTGTTAAAACAATTACTAAGAATTAAAGAATGCTAACCTTGAACCCCTGCTGTGTGAGTTCTATCGTGTACTCTGTAGTTTCTCTAAATAGAAGAAGGATTAATCTAATTAGTTTAACTTTATCAAGTTCTCTGATTAAATACACCTTGGTAAATTAGTTTTCTAAAAACAGGTTAAATTCTGAATCATAAAGCATATTACAGACAATAAAATGCAATAGAAAAACAGTTTTGTCGAACCTTTTAAAGGTTTTTGAACTTATAAAAGGTACAACAAAAATCTGTGAAACATTTCAAACCTGTATTCTGAAAAAGTTTGTTTTTGTAAAACTGTGCGGTGCGGTATGCAAAACCCAAAGGGAAATTATATAAATTAACCACAATAATCAACGTTTTTGTATATCTTTTATTAGTGTTGAAAGTCGGCGTAGGGTAAGATAAATAAATGTTTAGAAAAAAAAAACAATTTTGAAGTTGTTTAAGCCTCTCAGATATTTGTGGAACTTTTTAAAGGTAAAAAATTCTTAGTTTTTCAAAAATGAATTTTGTTATTGCCCGTCAGTAATCACAGACCAATCTTTTTTTTTTATTTAAATTTAATTTAAATTTGACATTTTTAAAGTGATAACTTCTAAGTTGCATAATGTCCCGAATGTCCTAACTGTAGCGCCCAGCCCTGACCTGGCTGAACAATCAGCCAAAATTCAAGATGGTGGGGAAGTAATTTTTAAAGCTAGGTAAGGGAGGGGGGGGAGGGAGGGAACCACAACATGAAAGCTTTAGAACCTTTATATTAATTACTTTTTCACCCCGAAATTTAATTTTTTTTTTATCCTGTATTTGGCATTAAAACCTCAGAGCCTCTTGCATATTTAGGACCAGTTATATGATGTTTAAGTAGAGGGGATTTTCAAAAAAATAAACACCCCTCTGTATTTGTAAACTAACCTGGTTGTAAGATTGATGAAAATGTTACTTCTAGAACTCGCTAGAACATTTGATACGCAAACAAACTAAAAAAAATTATAATTTAAACAAAAATAGTGAACTTTTATGATTAAAAGTGATGGCTGATTTCTGCGATTTCCAAAATGACAAAATACAGCTAGTTCCTTGGTCCAATTTAGAATATAGATTTTGTGCTAAAACTAGAGGGGATAGATATCTAATTTTTAATTAAAACCAAAATGGCTGATTTATAAGCTATACCAAGATAACTGATTTCTAAGTTAAACCAAGATGCCTGATTTCTAAAATAAACCAAGATGCCTGATTTCTAAAATAAACCAAGATGCCTGATTTCTAAGTTAAACCAATATGACTGATTTCTAAGCTAAACTAAGATCCTGATTTCTAAGCTAAACCAATGTGGCTGATTTCTAAACTTAACCAAGATGGTAGATTTCTAAGTTAAACCAATATGGCTGATTTATAAAATAAATCAAGATGGCTGATTTCTAAGCTAAACCAAGATGGCTGATTTCTAAACTAAACCAAGATGGCTGATTTCTAAGCTAAACCAAGATGGCTGATTTCTAAGCTAAACCAAGATCCTGATTTCTAAGCTAAACCAATGTGGCTGATTTCTAAGCTAAACCAAGATGCCTGATTTCTAAACTAAACCAAGATGCCTGATTTCTAAGTTAAACCAAGATGCCTGATTTCTAAAATAAACCAAGATGCCTGATTTCTAAGTTAAACCAACATGACTGATTTCTAAGCTAAACCAAGATCCTGATTTCTAAGCTAAACCAATGTGGCTGATTTCTAAGCTAAACCAAGATGCCTGATTTCTAAACTTAACCAAGATGGTAGATTTCTAACTTAAACCAATATGGCTGATTTATAAAATAAATCAAGATGGCTGATTTCTAAGCTAAATCAAGATGGCTGATTTCTAAACTAAACCAAGATGGCTGATTTCTAAGCTAAACCAAGATGGCTGATTTTTAAGTTAAACCAAGATGGCTGATTTCTAAGCTAAACCAAGATGGCTGATTTTTCAGTTAAACCAAGATGGCTGATTTCTAAGCTAAACCAAGATGGCTGATTTCTAAACTAAACCAAGATGGCTGATTTCTAAACTAAACCAAGATGGCTGATTTCTAAGCGAAACCAATATGGCTGATTTATAAAATAAATCAAGATAAAGCATATAAAACAAGGTGACTGATTGCTAGTTTAACTAAAACTCCTGATTTCCGAGCTAAAACAAGGTGGCTAATAGCTGTCTTAACAAAAAAAGATGACTTTTGTGTTAAAGGATCAGTGATTTCATTTTTTAAACACAGTATGGCACGTATTTCTGTGCTAAAAAAATATGGTTGATTTCTGTGCATGAATGTACGGTATCGCACCTGTACATATTTCTCATTTACCATATCTCACCTGTACATATTTCTCCTGTACCGTATCTCAGCTGTACATATTTCTCTATGTCCCGTATTTTACCTATACAAATGTCTCATGAACCGTATCTTACCTGTACATATTTCTCTATGTCCCGTATCTCACCTGTACATATTTCTCAATGTACCGTATCTCACCTGTACATATTTCTTTATGTACCGTATCTCACCTGTACATATTTCTTTATTTACCGTATCTCACCTGTACATATTTCTTATTTACCATATCTCACCTGTACATATTTCTCCTGTACCGTATCTCAGCTGTACATATTTCTCTATGTCCGGTATTTTACCTATACAAATGTCTCATGAACCGTATCTTACCTGTACATATTTCTCTATGTCCCGTATCTCACATGTACATATTTCTCAATGTACCGTATCTCACCTGTACATATTTCTTTATTTACCGTATCTCACCTGTACATATTTCTTAATTACCATATCTCAGCTGTACATATTTCTCCTGTACCGTATCTCAGCTGTACATATTTCTCTATGTCCCGTATTTTACCTATACAAATGTCTCATGAACCGTATCTCACCCGTACATATTTCTCTATGTCCCGTATCTCAGCTGAACATATTTATCTATGTACCGTATCTCACCTGAACATATTTCTCTATGTACCGTATCTCACCTGAATATATTTATCTATGTCCCGTATCTCACCTGAACATATTTCTCTATGTACCGTATCTCACCTGCAAATATTTCTCTATGTCCCGTATCTCACCTGAGCTGGGAACTTTTAAATGGGATAGCCTTAATCCAGATCGATTAATTAATCTGGAGATTAATAACAAGAGGAGAACAAGCTATATTAAATCTTGAGATTAAGAAAAAGAGGAGATCAAGCATTGATTTCTACATCCACCATTCTAAAGTTTCAGCTCTTTACATATTTCTCTATGTCCCGTATCTCACCTGATATTTCTCTATGGCCTGTATCTCACCTGTACATATATCTCTATGTTCCATATCTCACTTGAACATATTTCTCTATGTTCCATATCTCACCTGTACATATTTCTCTATGTCCCTGATAACTCCCTTGGCTTCTTCGATCCAACCCTCTTCGTCCAAAAATGTTTCTTCACAATCCTAAAAAAAAAATAGCAAAATTTTAAGAAAAAGTCCGAGGAACATCACAGTACACTGCACAAGGTAGACTGTACAAAGTCCACAGAATGTATAGATTACATTTATCCTAAAACTTATAAAACGGAACATGATAATAGTCACATCTTTATCGGGATAATCCACCAGATAATTTTTATCAATTTCATTATGTTTCACTGTACTAAGAAATAACAAATAATATGCAGCATACAGCCTGGCTACTAAACCTACTAGAAGGACAGAATTACCAGTAAGCAGTACACTGGACTACAATGTACAGAATTGGTCTATTTTATCTAAACTGTGAAACCCAAATAATGGAGGAAACTGAATTCTAAATATTTGCTGTGATGCATTGCAGAGGACTGATATATTTACAAAATACCCAGGGGACTTGGATAATCTATTTCTAGATTCAATTACTTTATACACCCCCCTCCAGAATAATTTACCAAGTGCTTACTAATGGATTCAATTGGATATCGATATTACAAATTAGAAATATCAATGTCAAAATTTATTTCTACCTCATATATTTCACATCAGTAAAAGTTTAAATCCATTAGATATATTCTATTTACACTTACACACTCACTATGCACACTCTCTCTACACATTCTCTGCACACACCCTGCACACTCTCTGCACACTCTCTGCAGAATCTCTGCACATCTGCACACTCTCTGCACACTCTCTGCACTCTCTCTGCACACTCTCTGCACACTCTCTGCACACTCTCTGCACATCTGCACATTCTCTGCACACTCTCTGTACACTCTCTGTACATTCTTTGCACACTCTCTGCACACTCTCTGCACACTCTCTGCACATTCTCTGCACACTCTCCGTACACTATCTGCACATTCTCTGTACATTGACTGCACACTCTTCTTCTTTGCATTCACTGCATATTCAATAAGCTGAATCTAAACAAAATTCCAAAACTCCAAATTCCTTTAAATAACTACCCAGCGCAAGATGGATTTTAACAAGTCAAATGTGACATATAAAATACACCTAAGTGGTTACTATGCACTCACTTAATGCATATCTTAAGGAATGTAAGAACGTGCTTTCTACCAATCCAGTTTCTAATATATAAACAGTAAACACTACACAAACATTTGAAAGATATATTCTTATCAAATTTAATTATGGACTTCAGGATTTTTTTTTTAATATTATTAAACCTTTTTGAATCTCTTATAAAATAATCTAGGAATTCAACAGTTTTATCCACTTAACACTGCTAACCAAGATGTGCACGACCTCACCTCTAGCAGTATTTAGCCAAGTACTCCATTTAAACACTTTAGTTAGAAACAAGACAGTGTAAAAATGTATATGCATAGGGCTACAAAAAGTATTAGTGACGAGGTGCTCCTCCATGCTTTGCAGACGGTACTCCATTTGTATAAGAAACATTCAGAATAGGTTATTGTATACGCGGTAATTGTACATCAGACAAATATTTCTTGTATAAATGAAGTACCTTCTGCAAAGTATGTATAATCATATGGTAGAGCGGTCCACGTCAGTTATATCTCCCTTTTATTTCATACTCCTTGGGTAAAACCAAAGCACAAGCCATTGCGACGATTTAAAGTCAAGACTGTCTAAAAATTTGATGAAAAACTTTCAAAGTTGTCTTGATTTGATTGTTGGTCTGTTCATAACACAGTGATGTTCTAAATAAGCCGGAATAATATGAATTGATTGATATCTTCCAAGTCGTCTTTAACCTTAACATAAGACACTCGATTTTAGCAATATTTTTTAATGAAACAATAATTACAAAATAGCCATAATCCTGCCTTTTCCAAAATGTAGTCATTTTTTTGCATTTGGTTTAAAATTCAATTTATTAAATAAAATCAATCATATCTCTGGTAATTATTAAAGCAAAAAAATTGCAGAGCAGACCACAATTTGGAAACGTCATGACTAGGGCTATTATTTGATTTTTGTCTCATAAAAAATGGCTATAACAGGTTACCTATATTGATTGCCGCAAACTATTTCTAAGGGGTCCAAGACGACTTTGAAGTTATCAATCAATTCATATTATTCCGGCTTATTTAGAACACCACTGTATGTAACTTCGTAAGATGTTTAGGTTCATATTCTAAATAACATATTTTGTTAAGTCTAGCTTTGAGAGTCATCCTGCATTCCTTTTCAAGGATTTGTGTCACGAGTTATAAAGAGATAGATTGAGAGATAGAAAGACAGAATAGGTGGTAAAATAGACAAATAAGATCAAGAAGATAGTTAGAAAAGTAGATCATAAGATAATTATGTATAATAATACATAGTTTAGATAAATAGATTTATTATTAGTAAATAAATAATTGAAAAGGTAAATAGATAAAAAAAAATTTAATAAAAACTTACTAAACAAATTAGAAATGATAATATAATGATAACAAGTATAAAATTGCATGATTCTATAAAACAAATAGAAAAATTCAGATGGCACTTCAGAGAAAGAATAAGTCTTAAGTTACCTATAATTGTTTATTTTAAGCTACTTTAGAGGTTTTTATTTTAATCTATGCCTCATTGTCTTTGATGGTTGATAGAAAATTTCGACTGTGTTTGATAAGTTAGATTTGGACATATGTTGGGCTATGTTGGAAAATATTATATCTATAATATCAAATTTTACCATTGTAACTATTGTAACTTCCTTAACTATTGTAACCATTGCATCTGTTGTGAATATTGTAACTTGTATAACTATTGTAACTTTTGTAACTTATTTAACTTTTAGTAATTATTGTAATTATTGTAGCTACTGTAACTATTGTAATTATTGTAACTTTTGTAATTATTGTAACTATTGTACCTATTTTAACTATTGTAATTATTTTAACTATTCTAACCATTGTAACTTTTGTAACTATTGATTCATTGCAATATTAATAAAAATATTAATTGATTGGAAAATTGATTTATCGAAATAATAATAGATTGAAATATTGATTGATTGATTGATGATTATCTGAAAGCTGGATTTAATTTCTACAGCTGGGGTTGTTGGTAAATATTGATTGATTGATTGATTAATTACCTGAAAGCTGGATTTGATTTCTACAGCTGGGGTTGTCGGTAAGCTATTATAGTTGTAGTTGTTGGCAGATAATCCATCACAGTTCTCCATTCTCTAGCATCTCTAAACAAAAACAGGTTTCAAAACTGAAGAAAAAAACATGCTGAAGTACCCCCTTCTTCCATCATGATACCATGAGTATGCAAAGCCATGGAGAATTTTTTTTTTGAAAAAAAAATCTCTTTTTTTTAGCTTATGTTGCCCCTAGGTAACTATGGGTTTCCTCAAAAATTTTTAGCCAGATTGGTCCAGGGGTTAGGCCAGCTTATTATATATATATATGAGCAAAGAGCTTTATAATACAGATATTTAAATGTCAATCGATGTAATAAATAATATTTTCGATTGTTTTCTTGTTTAACTTGGAAAAACTGGTTTTTGTCAACTTTAAATTCATCTCTGGTGGTTATTTGAGTTGTCAACGTTTTCTTTCTTAATACATTTAATCAATAATCAATGTGATATGGACAGGTGTTTTATGTGACACATCTTATTCCGCTCATTTTCTTAAGTTCCAGTTTTGAATAACTTTTCAAGCATTTTTTGCACTATCCGAATATTTTTTCATAATTCTCAATAAAAGTCAAAACTTGTTCTGGCAATTTAATATATTTGAACATTTTATTTCGACTTTAAATTATCTGAACCATACTACTACTTAATATTTTAAAAAAAATATTTCATGGGTTAATAGTATATTTAATTTGTTTAATAAAAAGAAAGAATAAATGAATTAAAATTTAATGTGAATTTTGTATTAGACGGTTCGACGAATTTGAGAATTATCTGGAGGCCGGATATGGTTGTAAAAGAAAGGACAACATTATATAATTCTAAATTTTAAGTTTGCTAGGCTTATAGAGCGCTTCGCGCCCATCTTCTATTTCAAATTTTAACTGTGGCTTTATCTGTGAGCATCTTCTCTTTGTAAAGTATAAAACAAAAGCAAAAAAAGTTTGCGGATTTCATATTTTTTGTTCGCACATTTTCAAAATTTTACGAAAATATAAAAACTTTTAACACAAATTTTTAAAATTTAGATCATTCATAAACTCTTTAAAATTGATCTTTTAAATCTTAGTTTCTCTTTTTGCTACAGAAACACTGAAGTAAATTGTCGGAATTAAACACTATAAGGGTTCCGTTGTGAATTAGACGTGGCCAAGTTTAAATGAAAAATCAGTTAAAAACCTGTTCAACTTAATTTTTTCAAGCTTTTCGCATTTACCTTCTATTTAACTTATTCAAAAAAAAACCCAAGCTATTTTCAGTTTGTAGAAAATATAATTCCCTGAATATTAATAAGTTTATGTGATTATGTGATTATGTGAGATGAGATCTGAAAGAAGCCCCATCTTGGGCAACCCAGACCGCCTACAGGATTATCCGACCCCTTCCGGTAAGAAAAATCCTGAACCAACCCGGCCACCTACTACGAGGAGGAGTACAACCTGGAGGAAAGGCGTGATCAAAGTCACGATGCGTACCCTGCAACAGCCTATCACTAGCTACACCCGATTTTACCTGGTCAAAGCTGTGCGATTGCTAACCTCCACTCTTCAAGGACTGTCAAGGTCCAATCTCCTCTTAGCATCATTGTTTCAACGTTCGCACCATCCCCCCCCAGGAATTCTATCATGATAGCATGTTCTGTCATCAAAGGAAGCCGGACCTTCAGAAAAACATCAATTCCTGTTGCCCGCCTTGCATGTCCTGAACCTGGACAATCAAGAATGACATGCAGCTCATTCAGCAGTACTCTGATACCAATTGCTGAGCACCATGGACATTCCTTGTACGTAAGGCCCAGGTGATTGGGACGTCGATTTCCCAGACCTGCATCACCTGCTCTTACCTGGTTCAGAACTGCGCACTGCTTTGAGTCATTTATGTGAACCTGCAGTTTGAACCATTCTTTTGGCTCAGTCAGCCATCGCAACGATGAATGGTCCGATTTCGCCTGTCTGAGCTGTGAAACATGGTGCTCTCTCATCCGTCTCTTAAGCATTCTCTTCGATATGTTGACTAGATTATCTATTCCAGCCTCTTCTAGGATGGCTTGCACTCTTTTAGTCCAAGGGTCTGTCAGATCCGCTAGAGTGGCATCTACTACTGCCTTGATAATCGGATCCTTCTTCCCTGCTGTGAGAGAGTGAGCAAAGAGCACGGATTTTGTATCCAAGCGCTGTTGGATTGGCTGCAAACCTGCCTCCATCCACCCCATTACCTGGGAAGACGACTGGGGAAGCTGCAGAATGAACGANGTGAATGTACAAGGACCAAACTAAATCAATGATTGAGGTGAATGTACAAGGACCAAACTAAATCAATGATCGAGGTGAATGTACAAGGACCAAACTAAATCAATGATCGAGTTGAATCATGAAGCTTTGACCAAACTGAAACCATGACCAAAATAAATCAATGGCCAAACTGCACAAATGACCAAAATAAAACAGTGACCAAAATGAATCAATGACCAAACTGCACCAATGACCAAAATAAAACAATGACCAAAATAAAACAATGACCAAAATTAAACAATGACCAAAATAAAACAATGACCAAAATGAAACAATGAACAAAATGAAACAATCACCAAAATGAAACAATCACCAAATAAGAAACAATGACTAAAATTTAACAATGACCTAAATAAAAAATGACAAAATGCAACAATGACCAAAAAGCAACCATGTGCATGACCAAAAAGAAACAATGCCCAAAATGAAACAATGACCAAAGTGCAACAATGACCAAAAAGCAATCATGTGCATGACCAAAAAGAAACAATGACCAAAATGTAACAATGACCAAAATAAAAGAATGACAAAAATTAAAGAATGACCAAAATACAACAAAAACCAAAATGAAACAATGACCAAAAAAACAATGACCGAAATGACGCAATGACCAAAATAAAACAATGACCGAAATGAAGCAATGACAGGGATAACCAATGGATAAAAGAAATCAAACACTGGAATGAAACAATGATTGAAATAAAACAATGATTAAAATAAAACGATGATTAAAATAAAACAATATTGAAATAAAACAATTATGAAATAAAACAATGATTGAAATAAAACAATGATTGAAATAAAACAACGATTGAAATAAAACAACGATTGAAATATAACAATGATCGAAATAAACAATGATTTAAATAAACCAATGACCCCCCAAAAAAAACAATGACCAAATTGAAACATTAATTGAAACATTAAAAGAAACCGATGACCGGAAAGAAACAATGATTTAAAAAAACAATCACCAAACTAAAAAATGAAATTAAGGTTCAATTATCAAAAAAAAAAAGATTATTTTTATTTACATCCCTCGTAAATTATCGCTTAGATATATTTCTGTGTGTTTAATAGAACATTAGCAAGACCCTAGGTTATATCATTAATTAATTATATATTATTTATTAATTTTGTGAGATTATCACGTATCTTACAAACATAATGTCAATATTGAGAAAAAATATTTGTATTGCAGTCAAGAAGCAACATTATCTTTATCAAATTTAAATAACAAGGGAAAAGGTAGGGGGCAGGATAATGTAATAAAAAGGGAAGAGTAAGGGAAGGGTATTGGCAGGATAATGTAATAATAAGGTAAGGGAAGGGTAAGGAAAGGGTAGGTGAAGGGTAAGGGAATAACACCAACATAATCTGTAAGATCTAGAAAAAAATACAAAGAAGTTAAAAGATAATAGAAAATGTAGTATATTAATCTTTGAACTGACTGTTTTTTACACGAACTCACTTTTTTAATATAACACAGTTAACTTTTGAAAAGTCCCATTGAATGGTAGAATCTAAACTGTTCTTTACAGCAACAGTAATAAACTGCTTTCTAATTCGTAGTAATATTTATACAGGGATACACAGTACACAGAGCTAGTACATGAGTAGCAAACAAGGAAAATCGAGAAGAAATCAAATTTTATAATTCGGATTTTAATTTCATACTTTAAAACATTTAATTTTCAAACAGGAGGTTTGATATTTTAATAAAATAAAATGACATATTCGGTTGAGATGGTATAGTAAAGGGATTGGTTAGTTTTAAAAGTTGTAAAAAAATATTTAATCAGATTGTACTGTTAAAAATAGACTTTCCCAGATTCTTTAAAACACAAAAGCCCCAAACCCNAATCCCCAGATTTGAAATATCCTGGAATTTTGCCATATTCAAATATATTTTCAATATACAGATAAATAATTAAATACTAAATTTTTCATGTGTGCGTATAGTTAGATGAACTCTGTAGGTACAACAATTTTTGTCAAATTTTCCTCCTAAAGCAAGTCCTACCAGTAAGGCCCACTATACCTTTCCGCGGCGCTTGGCCCATAAATTCTTTTAACCTAACTTTATAAAAATTATTCTATATTTATAAAATGAAACGATACGTTCTAAACTTGCATTTAAAGAGCTTTTTGTCAATGAAAATTGACTAAGATATTATATATAATTATATAACTATAAAATTATATATATATAGAGAG
>NW_019397432.1:38830-83282 GCF_000591075.1 Eurytemora carolleeae
GGGGGGGGGGGGGGGGGGGCCTCAGGGGATCCAAAAATTGTTCCCTAGGAAACTATCCAGACCCAAATGTCCTAAATTTCAACTTTATTCCTATTCTGCTTTCTTTGTTATGATATGAATGAATTTGCTCATTTAACAACTTTAAAGCACTTTCCATAATTGAATTTAAAACATGTTTATAATTGCCTTAAATATAATCAAACTTTTACTTACTTTCCTAATAACACTGAATAATTGTTCACTTGAAAACTATATAGAGAAGAACTGTGCACTGTGAAGTGGCCTTGTGTGAGTAAACATTCGAAACTACCTGCTACGCAAAACAGCTGACTCAACTTAATGTCGTCTTTTCATCTGGTTATTTTGGGACAATCTTTATATATTATTATGAAAATTAAATCTATCAATTAATATTATAATTACTAATTACTAATTAATAGTAGTAACTTGTAGCTGAGCCGTATACATGGATGAGAGTACAGTTTTAATCAGAAAGACCCGGAATTAATTTACAGTTATAATCAGATTATCAGACGCCTTACAATTTATAGTTCAACAATTAATGTGCATGAATTACGATAATCACAATTCATAAAATTATAGCCCATTCTTGCCATTTCCAAAATGTGTTCTGTCTTTTTTGATGGGCCTTCAGAAAAACACCAATTCCTGTTGCCCGCCTTGCATGTCCTGATCCTGGACAATCAAGGATGACATGCAGCTCATTCAGCAGTACTCTGATACCAATTGCTGAGCACCATGGACATTCCTTGTACGTAAGGCCCATGTGATTGGGACGTCAATTTCCCAGACCTGCATCACCTGCTCTTATCTGGTTCAAAACTGCACACTGCTTTGAGTCATTTATGTGAACCTGCAGTTTGAACCAGTCTTTTGGCTCAGTCAGCCATCGCAACGATGAATGGTCCGATTTCGCCTGTCGGAGCTGTGAAACATGGTGCTCTCGCATCCGTCTCTTAAGCATTCTCTTCGATATGTTGACTAGATCATGTATTCCAGCCTCTTCTAGGATGGCTTGCACTCTTTTAGTCCAAGGGTCTGTCAGATCAGCTAGAGTGGCATCTACTACTGCCTTGGTAATCGGATCTTTCTTCCCTGCTATGAGAGAGTGAGCAAAGAGCACGGATTTTGTATCCAAGCGCTGCTGGATTGGCTGCAAACCTGCCTCCATCCATCCCATTACCTGGGAAGACGACTGGGGAAGCTGCAGAATGAACGAGGCAACTGAGTGCTGGATTTTCTCCAGTTCCTTAACTGTTGTTTTGGAAATGACCATTGCTTCTGTCCCATACAAGAATCCTGGGATTGCACAGGATTCCCATAGCCTGTAGGCAGTCAGGGCTCTATCTAAGCCTGACCGAGTGCAGCCCATGATAGTGTGAGCGTAAGTGCGTGCTCCCCCTATCATTTTGGACTCGCGAGGTTTGATTAGATTTTGACCCTGTAAACTAATTTCAATCCCGAGATATTTTGCCACCAAGGCCTGTTCAATATCCGGTTCTCCTTCAGTGACTTTCCATGGTTCTGGTTTGTTCCATACGCTAGTATTACTGTTTTCTCCACTGCCAACTTCATATCCATATCAGTACAAAACTTATGGACAGCTTTTAGGAGACGATCCATTCCTCTACGCTTAGTACGAGATATGAGTACAAGGTCATCAGCAAAAAAAAGGGCGGTGATATATACTCCGTTGAAATTAACCCCCTCTTTCATAGAATGCAGGACCTTACCAAGACCTGAAATGTACAAGGAGAAGAGCAGGGGAGAGAGAACACAACCCTGTTTAACTCCCCGGGTAAACCACAATGGGCTAGATAAACCTCCACCCAATCTTACCCTAACACTATCATTAAAGTACATGGATTGGATCAAGCCCTTGACTCGTCCACCAAACCCTAGAGAATCAAGCTTAAGATACATAAGCTCACGATTTACAGAGTCATAGGCCTTCGCTATGTCACAGAAAGCCAAAGAAATTGTGTGATTTTTCTTCTTTGCTCTCCTAATAGCTGCCAGCAAGGTGAACACGCAATCTGAAGTAGATCTCCCTTTCCTGAATCCAAACTGCACTGGGCCATAGAAACCCTCTCTTTCACAGATTGGATCCATTCTGGCGTGAACTATCTTTGTAATCAGATTGAGTAGCACGCTGGAGACCGTAAGAGGTCTTTTACCTATCACGAGCAGGGAGGGTTTTTTCTTGTCAATCAAAGTCATTTTCCCTGCCAGAAGAGATTCTGGTACCTTACCTTCACTAAGGATGTCATTGACTAAGGAAGTAATAAATGTTACTGCTCCTGGGCCTGCCAACTTAAGCATTGATGAGGTTATGCTGTCGACACCAGGGGCCCGTTCGTTCTTTAGTCCATTAATGACCTCACGTACGAGTGATTCTAAAACTGGTGCACACACTTCAGCCTCAAACATGTCCTCATCGTTTTCAGGGATTATCCAGTCTCTCCAATTGTACTCTGACTTGACCTGTGATTCTTTAATGATCTGTTCATTTCTGTGTGAGAATATTGGGGAGCTCTTTCCCGAGAAGATTAGGGCTAATTGTTCCAAAACAATTTGTTCTACAAGCTCTCTATTTGTTATTATATTACCATTCACATCTCTTATTGCTGATAAGCTCCCTCTTTTCCTTTCTGCTCTCCGTACTAAGGCCCAGAACTGCTTGGAATTTACCTTGGTAGTCAAACGACATTTTAGTCTTTTATCTGCCTTTTTTTGCCTAACCTTATCCCTAAACCGTATTCTGAGCTCCTCAGCTTCATTCTTATCTGACTGCCAGTTTGGAAAATGGGAATTAGGGTCTAGGTTGTTAGCCTTAGTCCAATGTAATCTTCTTGTTATGCTGGATTCGAGTTTAATACATCTTGTACGAAGTTTTCTGACTGATTTGCATGTAGCAAAAGACCTAGCCTTATTTAAGTGCACATTATGTCCAGTTAGTTGAGCTGCTTTTATTGCAGATTCCTGGAATAGTTTGCATCTTTCTTCTAGATCCATACCAGGATCAGAAAGCTCTGACAATAGTCTGTCAAGTGTTGATGCATAACTTGCTGCTGACTTCTTTGATGGGTTTGGAACCTTTGGTTCGGGGGTGATATAGCCCTGATCCAGTATAATTCCCATGTTCAATTCTATCAGTACTGAAGAATGGTCACTGCCCCAGAGCACTTCTTTATTAGAGTCTATTGTCATTTGCATGATTAGATCCTCTGAGTTAGAGTCTGCTAACACATAATCAATACACGTCGCAGAGTTGCTATTTGTCCTTGTGAATAATCCTGAACACTTGGTTTTATCAGCATTAATCATTATTAAATCATTACTATCAATGAAATCTCTGAGTAGTTTTCCATTATAGTTTATATCAGGGCTATTTCCATCAATACCTCTGTCATCGTTTCCTACATGACCATTTAGGTCGCCTAAAATAATGCAATCAAAACCCTCGCTTTTAATCGTTTCCATTTCATATTTAATCATCATATACAGCTCATTATTCCATACCTTAAATTGTTCATTATGTACTTCTGCCGCACAATATACTGAACAAAAGGCTATTTGCTTCCCGTTCTCATGAACTAGAATCCATGATCTTTCCGCTTCAAGATTGGGAAACATAGCTAGCCCTGGATCCCATCTTGTATGGTTTAGGTCAGGTCTTATTATTGTCATTTTTCCTCCTCCTTTTTTACTACCAAAAGACCGTTCTTTGGTGTAGGTAGTAAAATTTTTGAGGCACGATAAATTATCATTATTACCATGTTGTAAGAGAGTTTCATCTATGAAACATAAATCTATTCGCTCAGAAATCGTAACTTCTGCCAGAAGTTCGATTTTAGTATCTTGCATGATGCCATTAGCATTCCAATGTACAACTCTTAAGCATTGGTTTACCTCCATTTGGCTGGGTTTATTCAAATTAATGCCTGCCCTTTGTTTATTCCTGGCTTTACCCATTATACGTATCAAGAAAGTGCCCTGGAAGGATCAGATAATTTCGTTTCTGAAATTAAGTACATAGATTATACACGGTTAAAAAAAATCTTAATTTATTGCGTAAAAGATTGATTACTTAACCTAATGATTATGAAATTATTAACAAATGTCCCAATAACACACTAACACACAAACAAATGAGCACCCAAACACAGATTCACATGAACAAGTGAAAAGAAAAAAGAAAACCAATTAAACACATAACCATAAACATAGCCAATTGACCAAGTGAACACATAAAAATGGAACAAGCAAACACGCCAACAAGAGATCAGTAAACAAGTAAACACATGACAAGTCAACCAAATTATTAATTAACATAATGAACTTATGAACAACTTGACACAAAGACAAATGAACACAAGATGAATTGAATCAGAACCAAGTAAAAAAAGACAAGACAACCAATCTATAATTAACATAATTGAACTTATTAACAACTTGACACAATGACAAATGAACACAAGAAGAATTGAACCAAAACCAAGTAAACTTTTGACAAGTCAACCAATCTATAACTAACATAATTGAACTTATGAACAACTTGACACAATGACAAATGAACACAAGAAGAATTGAATCAGAACCAAGTAAAAAAAAAGACCTGACAACCAATCTATAATTAACATAATTGAACTTATTAACAACTTGACACAATGACAAATGAACACAAGAAGAATTGAATCAGAACCAAGTAAAAAAAATTGACAAGACAACCAATCTATAATTAACATAATTGAACTTATTAACAACTTGACACCATGACAAATGAGCACAAGAAGAATTGACTCAGAACCAATCTATAATTAACCTAATTGAACTTATTAACCACTTGACACAAGGACAAATGAATAACTTGACACAAGGACAAATGAATAACTTGACACAAGGACAAATGAACACAAGAAGAAGTGAACCAGAACAAATTAAACTTTTGACACGTCAACCAATCTGCAAATTAACATTAACGAACCTATGAACGACTTGACACAAGGACACATGAACACAAGAACAAATGATCATCACCTAAGTAAACACTTGACTTGTCAATTTGACAAGTTAACCGAACTACCGAACAGAAATAAACTTATAATCAACTTGACACAAGGACCAATGAACACAAGAATTAAACCAGAACCAAAACCAATTAAACACTTGACACATCAACCAATCTATAATTAACATAAATGAACTTATGACCAACTTGACACAAGGACCAATGAACACAAGAATTAAACCAGAACCAAAACCAAGTGAACACTTGACACATCAACCAATCTATAACTAACATAAATGAACTTATGACCAACTAGACACAAGGACAAATGAACACAAGAAGAAGTAGACCAGAACCAAGTAAACACTTGACAAGTCAACCAATTTACAAATAACCATAATGAACCTGTGAACAACCTGACACAAGGAAAGCGAACACAAGAACAATATAACAGCAACTTTTGGCTAGTCAACCAATCTACAAATTAACATGTTTAAGTGAATAAGGCTGGGAGTATGAACAGGTATTCTTTTCAACATAAAATACTTTACTTAACTAAGTTGTGTAATTTTAAGTAAACCGCTGCAGAAAAAAACCAAATTAATTACTAGGAAAAAAAGATTATAAAATATTGTGTATAATTGCAAAAACTGTTAATATTTCGCTTCAGAAAACCCAAACTAATTACTGGATAATAAAAATAGATTATAATTTATTGAGTATAATTGTGTACAAAAACTATTATTAAACACCGAACAGGTTATCGGATACGTAAAACCAAAAAAGCTGCATTAGAAAATTAGGATCCACAATTAAGATGAAAAACAGAATTACAACTGTAATAAAACGGTCTCAAAACCAGATAACAAGATTCATAGAAATCTGACTATACAAGACTGAGGAACCGAAAATGCGTAATAGAAAATTGATTAATAAAATACAAATGCAATAAAACAGTCTCAAAACTAGATAACAAGATTGATAAAAATCTGACTATACGAGACTTTGGAACCGAAAATGCGAAATAGAAAAATTGATAAATACGAATAACATAATTTTACGTAATTTTTTATATGTTGCCTACACCGGAATTACATTAATTTATAAATAAATATGCGTTTATATAAAACCAGGGTTAAATGCACTTAAATAAGTTTCTATCACCCGGGTTATGCTCAACTACAGAGCCTACCCAATATTTAAAGCTTATTCATATCGGAATGGGTGCTATTTACCACGGATGAAACCTCTACCCTTTCCGAAACTCCCACGTCCACGCGTTCTGTTTCCCTGATCAACTTCACCATGGTCTTGGCCACGACCTCCCTGGTGAGCCTCATAACCTCTGGAACTTGGAGACTCTTGATCTCTGAATCCTCTATAGAGTCCCACCCTAAGACCTCTGGAGGGTCTGTTACGTGGAGCAGGCATGGCCTCAGGCACCAGGAAATGCTTGAATTCCTGTGGATGTTCCTTGATAAGCAGCTCACGAAGTTCAACATTGTTAGTGGAGTGAACTCTGATACTATGACCCACTAAACCGCATCTTTCACACGTCTTTGAAACGTGATCACATTTATCATACGGGTGCATATCACCTCCACAGCCCTTGCAGCGTGTTCTAACAGGACACCCCGCAAGCTTGTGATTTGGACTATCACAGAAGTAGCAAGGTGAAATCCTAGGAGCAGGAGGAGGGGTATCAGCACCTTGATCTGTGTGATTAAACCTCCTCTCCTCGGTTGCAAGTAGCCTATCTAGCTTCTCTTCAACCCTAATCCTAGCGGCAGAAGCAGCCTGAAGCTCCACTTTAACAGCATTAGGTGATTCAGAAAGCTTTCCCAGCTTTTGATTGGTAATTGCATGGCTGTGACTAGAGCCTTCTGCCAATCTAGCTAACTCCTCGATTCGATCCTCAATCCTTTCTATAGGAAATGAATCTTGTATTGCAGGTATCAACAGTTCCTTTACAGATTCTGCAATTTGAGTGGTAACCTCTCCCAGGGGGACCTGTTCTAAAAAGTCCTTGCCAGGCTGCTCTGAGTCGCTATCGGGTTCATTGATACATTTTCAGTTCATCAATCAATTCATCAATTCATCAATTCATCAATTCATCAATTCATCAATTCATCAATTCATCAATTCATCAATTCATCAATTCATCAATTTATCAATTTATCAATTTATCAATTTATCAATTTATCAATTTATCAATTTATCAATTTATCAATTTATAAATTTATCAATTTATCAATTTATCAATTTATCAATTTATCAATTTATCAATTTATCAATTTATCAATGTATCAATGTATCAATATATCAATGTATCAATGTATCAATGTATCAACTTATTCATCAACTTATTCATCAATTTATCAATTTATCAATTTATCAATTTATCAATTTATCTACGTTTACCGTCTACATATACGTTTACTTCAAACCCACCCACCACCCTTTTGCTTTGCTTTCAACTATGTCATACACCTACTTGCGGTTTAGACTACCTATTTACTACTCTATTCCTTTCTCACTACAGTTTTTCCTTTGTACTATACCCTACCTTTTCCCTCCAACTCACTCCCTCTCTCTGTACTCAGATTGTACTCTTATCTCTGTTTCCATACTCGTACTAACAAACCTTATATGCAACCTACTTCTGGGTCTACCCCCCTAACCCATGATCTAGTTCTAGGTGTTTTGGTGGTGCCCGCTGTCCTATCCCTACTCTTCCTATCTTCCCTTTACTGCAGAGACCTTCTCCCAGGTAAGCGTGTTCATTCTAGAAGTGGCAGAAATAAACTTTTACTTTCAAAATTTTGAAAACCGCCTTTTGCGTAAAATATTCGATATTTTCAAGGGACACAAGTAACAGATCAGCTATGTGAAGTTCAAACTGTACGCAGCTTACACCAAGTTTTACAGCAATTCAAGATTTATTTGAGAGATTTACACTTGGAGCTCTCTGTACTCGATGAACAAATAACGGTTTAAAGGATATCGTTGCATTTAGCAAATTACGCTTACAGTCCCATTATTCCATTTGTGACAAAATATAAATATACCTGGCTGGATCTTTAGAAAATATTCTAATCGTCGAATCACTAGATCCTACAACAATATCTCCACTCTCCAGCACACATACAGACCACGCACTCAGGGCAGGTAGGTACAGAGTTTGTACTATACTGTTATTCTCCCAGACACGAATAGATCTAGGTATAATTAGTTTATTCTCCCAGCTACAGATAGATCTAGATATAATTAGTTTATTCTCCCAGCTACAGATAGATCTAGATATAATTAGTTTATTCTCCCAGACACGAATAGATCTAGATATAATTAGTTTATTCTCCTAGCAGTCCAATTTTAATTGATTTTACTCTAGGAATATATAAATCATTTCCGTTTTCTAAGATTTGCTTTATGATAGATCTAGAATATATTCTTGTAAAAATTAACCAAAAAATTTATAATGTTTTTTTAATAATACAGAAAGATATAAGACGCACATCTTTATACAATAAAAGTTTTAGAAACACTGGCTTTATTTTTCCCGCATTTCCTTTCATCCAAAAAAGAGGATATTCATTGTTTTACAATTATGAAATTTGTGGGGGAACTGTGTTATCCAACGATGAAACATTCTCTGTGACCCAAATTAGAAATGTAAAACAAAATTAAATTTAGATTTTGATTGTAAATATTGAACTCGCAAGGTGACACTTGACACGTGGTAAAATAAAAACATGAACAAAAAAATCCCCAATTTTTAAACAAATGGGATCTGAAACAAAACTAAAAAGGCCCTGTATACTTGTCTTAAACTCTAATTTCTTATGATATCTAAAACCACCAATTCTTTAGGATTAGAACTTCAATGTTGGAAGTCAAAAAAAACGTTTGAGTTTTTCTTTAAAACTTGGTTACAAAGTGCTTTAACCAAACTGGGAAAATGTTAAATTTACTTTAAGATTCAATATATATCGTCAATTTAAAATAAAAATCGGCGACAAAACAACTATTAAATAACATTATCGAAGTTTTGGCAGACCATTGAACGATAAAAAAAGTTTAACGGCTATCTCATTGGTCTATACGAATTTGTGACAAAATCAAATATTGTCTGCATATTATGGTTGATATTTCCTACTTGGGTTATTAGGTCCTGAATCCAAGCACTTATTTACAAAATGACAAATTTCTGTCATTTTGCTCTAATCGCAGCGCAGCGCAAAGTTTAACCTGTCCTCTCCCGAAGAGACCCAATCCACTCCGTTTGGCATTAAACTGATACTGTAGATATAGTTCTCATGTCCATAGTAGGTTCCAGTACACTCCCCTATATAGTACAGTTAATTAAACTAATACTGTAGATATAGTTATCACGTCCATAGTAGGTTCCAGTACACTCCCTTATATAGTACAGTTAATTAAACTGATATTGTAGATATAGTTCTCATGTCCATAGTAGGTTCCAGTACACTCTCCTATATAGTACAGTTAATTAAACTGATATTGTAGATATAATTCCTATGTCCATAGTAAGTTCCAGTACACTCCCCTATATAGTACAGTTAATTAAACTGATACTGTAGATATAGTTCTCATGTCCATAGTAGGTTCCAGTACACTCCCCTATATAGTACAGTAAATCAGTATTAACAAGAAATAAAAAAAAAACAATACTATTGAATCGATAAAATTAAATTCAACCCAAATATTCAAAATAATCAGAATCCAAATATTTTTAGACAACATACCTGCCACACTCCACCTTCTGATAGTTGCATCATTAGAACAGGAGAGAAATGCATCAGGAGATATGATGCAGATTCCACGCACTGCATCAGTATGCCCCTTCAGTATCCCTTGGCACTTCCCTAAATGATACAAGACTCTGAAACTGCGCTTCGCGTTCCATTTTCTAGAAGCTTTTAAAATTTGCCTTTTAAGCAGCGATGTTTTCTTCATGCATCGTAAAAATTATTTTCGCAGACTTTCCTGTTTTCTTTGGTGGATTTCCAAAACTTAAAATTAACATTTTTCTAGGGAAAATGTTTCAATTTTGACTGGCCGTTTAATAGATACAAACAAACCAACAAACAATAACAGACAAACAGAAAAGCTCAATGTATAAGATGATATCTTACCAGTTTTCCAAATCCTGAGAGTTCGGTCAGCACTTCCTGTTATCATGATCCCTACTCCAGGTAGAGATCCTACACACCATACTGCCATATCATGACCTAAACATTATTCAAGATTATATAATCCCTACTCCAGGTAGAGATCCTACACACCAGACTGCCATATCATGACCTAAACAATATTCAGGATTATATAATCCCTACTCCAGGTCTAGGGATCCTACACACCATACTGCCATATCATAACCTAAACATTACTCAGGAATATATAATCCCTACTCCAGGTCTAGGGATTCAACACATCATACTTCCATATCATGACCTAAACATTATTCAGGATTATATGATCCCTACTCCAGGTAGAGATCCTACACACCATACTTCCATATCATGACCTAAACATTATTCAGGAATATATAATCCCTACTCCAGGTCTAGGGATCCTATACACCATACTGCCATATCATGACCTAAACATTATTAAGGATTATATGATCCCTACTCCATGTAGAGATCCTACACACCATACTTCCATATCATGACCTAAACATTATTCAGGAATATATAATCCCTACTCCAGGTCTAGGGATTTAACACACCATACTTCCATATCATGACCTAAACATTATTCAGGATTATAAAATCCCTACTCCAGGTAGAGATCATACACACCATACTTCCATATCATGACCTAAACATTATTCAGGATTATATAATCCCTACTCCAGGTAGAGATCCTACACACCATACTGCCATTTCATGACCTAAACAATATTCAGGATTATATAATCCCTACTCAAGGTCTAGGGATCCAACACACCATACTGCCATATCATGAAACATTATTCAGGATTATATAATCCCTACTCCCTGGTCTAGGGATCCTACACACCATACTGCCATATCATGACCTAAACATTATTCAGGATTATATAATCCCTACACCAGGTCTAGGGATAATTGTATAATCCCTACTCCAGGTCTAGGGATCCTACACACCATACTGCCATATCATGACCTAAACATTATTTAGGAATATATAATCCCTACTCCAGGTAGAGATCCTACACACCATACTGCCATATCATGACTAAGACAATATTCAGGAAGATATAATTGTAAAATCCCAACTCCAGGTCTAGGGATCCTACAGTACACACAATACTGCCATATCATGAACTAAATATTCATTTGTAATAATTTTTCGGATCTTCTAGACAAAAATTGGGATAGTATTTTTGGCATTTAGAGTTCTAAGAGTTTTCTGTATAGTGAATTTAGCCAGCAATTTAAGAGAGTATTGTCGGCAATTTAAGAGAGTATTGTCGGTGATTTAAGAGAGTATTGTCGGTAATTTAAGAGAGTATTGTCGACAATTTAAGAGAGTATTGTCGGCAATTTAAGAGAGTATTGTCGGAAATTTAAGAGAGTATTGTCGGCAATTTAAGAGAGTATTGTACAGTACACACTGTACAAAACAACAATCACAACAACAGTCAAAGTAAAGATTACCTGTTAATGTCATTGTACACTTCCTGTTGAACCAAACCCTGGCTGTTTTATCCCAGGAACCTAAAATAAATTTAGGAGAGATTACGAAACTACGGATCTACGGATCTACCTCCCGCCCAATCTTCCCGATCTACCGACACCGGGGTGTATTTTTTCTCAAATTATTTTTTCTTCCCCCACCCCCCCCATTTAGAAAATCATTTCATATTTTCACGCGGAGCGAATTTTTTTTAGGGGGGTTTTATATGCTGAATTGGGGGGAAACCAATGCAAATTTGTGGGAAAGTAGTAAATAAGAATGAAAAAGTTACGTTTTGGTGTCCAATTTCTAATCTTTATCCCCAAATCATCAAAAATAATTTTTTCCCCACCCTCCTCCCCCAGGACACGGACACTGATACTGATAAATAAACTTTTAGATGTAAACCTATATGCCATAGGGGGAATTATTTCTATACCTGAGATAAGCGTCCCAAACTTGGTTGCGAAGAGACTGGTGATGGTCTCCGTATGCCCCTCCAGGAGGAAGAGTGGTTCCTCGACATCTGGGAGATAGCCCCGGATGCCTCCGTCCTAGAATACACATTCCATGGAGGAAATTTTTAAAAAATCTTTCTATTGAACTAGCATTGTATTCTAGTAAGAATTCTGAAGTATGTTTATAAAATTATAACATATAGTTTTCACAAGAATTAAATATGGTTGGGACAGTGGTTCATCTAGGATAAATCTGGATCATAGATACTGATATTGGCAATAAGCATGTGTGAAGATTTTTCTTTTTTATTTGGTAATTTTCTAAATAAATTGTTTTCTTTTTAAAACAAATTTTACCTTCTAAAATTAATTATAAAGATTAATTTTACCTTCTAAAATTAATTATAAAGATTAATTTTACCTTCTAAAATTAATTATAAAGATTAATTTTTTTCTCTAAGCTGTTCAAATTATTATGCTCCATACAAATCCGGTTAAAGCAATTAGGATTTCGAAAATTCGAAATTAAGAATAAAGAATATATTAACCCGACACCCTGTGAGAATATATTTACATGCCATCCTGTAAGAATAAAGGATATATTTACCTACCACCCTGTAAGAATAAAGGATATATTTACCTACCACCCTGTAAGAATAAAGGATATATTTACCTACCANAACCAACCAACCAACCAACCAACCAACCAACCAACCAACCAACCAACCAACCAACCAATCATTCAAAAAATCAATCGACGAATTTCCACAATGGATCCATAAATCAAGCAATCAATGTTTTAATAATTTATCAATAATAAAAAATCATCCATTCGTTTTATTCTCAAACCATGATCAAGATGAAACATTAGATGCAAACAAAACTTTCTCTGTAAAAGACAACCCACCAAGTTTACCAAGTTCCCCAATTAAAATGTGAGGCAGTTCAGTCAAGGGGTTCCTAAGTTATGATCTAACAGACAAAAACCAGACAAACAATCAAAGATTGCTACTTTGTGAACTTTAAATAAATTAGAACTATGAAGTAAAAACCAATGTAAAATATTATTAATCAATTCAGAAAAACTAATTTGAGGAAAACTTACTTTAAAAGTCTTCTTAAGACTGTACACATTATCATCCATGGGAATCCAGAGTTTAGCAGTTCTAGAATAAAGATAGATAGATATTTATCTAGAGCTTAGTAGTTCTAGAATAAAGATAGATAGATATTTATCTAGAGTTTAGTAGTTCTAGAATAAAGATAGATAGATATTTATCTAGAGCTGAGTAGTTCTAGAATATAGATAGATAGATATTTATCTCGAGTTTAGTAATTATAGAATAAAGAAAGATAGATATTTATCTAGAGTTTGGTAGTTCTAGAATATAGATAGATAGATATTTATCTAGAGCTTAGTAGTTATAGAATATAGATAGATAGATATTTATCTAGAGCTTAGTAGTTCTAGAATATAGATAGATAGATATTTATCTAGAGTTTAGTAGTTATAGAATAAAGAAAGATAGATATTTATCTAGAGTTTAGTAGTTCTAGAATATAGATAGATAGATATTTATCTAGAGTTTAAGAGTTCTAGAATATAGATAGATAGCTAGATAGATATTTATCTAGAATTTAGTAGTTCTAGAATATAGATAGATAGATATTTATCTTGAGTTTAGCAGTTCTAGAATACAGATAGATAGATAGATAGATATATATCTAGAATTTAGTAGTTCTAGAATATAGATAGCTAGATATGTATCTTGAGTTTAGCATATCTAGAATGAAGACAGATAGATATTTATCTAGAGTTAAGGAGTTCTAGAATATAGATAGATAGATATTAATCCAGAGTCTAGCAGTTCTAGAGTATAGATAGATAGATATTTATCTAGAGTTTAGGAGTTCTAGAATATAGATAGATATTTATCTAGAGTTAAGCAGTTCTAGAATATAGATAGATAGATATTTATCCAGAGTTTAGCAGTTCTAGAATATACATAGATAGATATTTATCAATCTAGAGTTTAGCAGTTCTAGAAACTAGATAGGCTGAAAAAAAACGATTTTAACTCTCCAAACTTCTCAAATTTTTTCCCAAAAAAATACAGAAAGTATAGGAAACTAGAGTCAGACAAGAAAAATATACACATGATAACTTAGAAAAAATAGACAGATGTGAAAAGTTAAACCTGACAAAGAAAAAAATAATTAACAAACTGATTTGGTCTAAGTTAATAGAGTAAGCTATCTAGAAGATGGGGCGGGGGGTATTTATTTAGTATTATTTCAGGGTTATGTTAGATAAAGAAGATTTCTAGGCCGAGCGCTGCGGCTAGAAAAGGCTAAGGGGATATAATAACAATTTTTTTTAAACTGTTATTAACTCATTAACAATTCCTTAAACCGGACCTATCTCGCCGATAAGGACTGTTTTAAATCCAAATTAGAAAATAATAAATTCGTTACAATAAAGCAAAGGAAAGATAAGTTTGCTAGGAGAAAATAAGAATACAAGGATGGAGGGTCTGGGTGGAGGGGAGAAGAAAAAAAGTAATAGCGTACTGCTGTGGGTGAGGGGAGGTACAAAAGCGTTTCTAGGAATTTACCAATAAGAGCACGTGAGGGGAGATTTTAAGAAATTATATGTAATCTCCTAGAGAACGATTTTTGGACCCCCCCCCACTCCTCGGTGGATTCTCATTTGAACTACTCCCGTTTGCACTATTGTTCGTTTGAACTATTGTTCATTTGAACTACTGATATGACGTCATATCCTGTAGTTCAAATCAACACATTACTTGCTCATCTGAACTATGTTTCTACTAATTGAGTTTTTAAATATATTTATAATTATGAAGTTACAATTAATTAGATAAAATAGTTCAAATTAACAAAAAAAAGTTCAAATGAACATAAAATTAGTTCAAATGAACATAAAAAATAGTTCAAATGTACATAAAAATAGTATAAATGAACAAAAAAATAGTTCAAATGAACAAAAAATAGTTCAAATGAAAAAAAAATTAGTTCAAATGAGAAAAAAAATAGTTCAAAAGAAAACATTACAAAAAAACTGGTTAAATAAAAAAGGGTCTGTCCTAGAGAACGATTTTTGGACCCCCCCCCCCTCCTATCAATTTTGTACATGACCATTTTTTCTTCATCTTTATTAATATTTATTTATTATAACTTTAAGGTTAGGTTAGGTTAAGCTCATTTCAGGGCCGAGCACTGCGGCTAGGACGGGCTAGGGGGCCGAGCGCTGCGGCCAGGAAAGACTATAATTCAATAATTTTTAATAAAATTAGTGTATATTTAGGGTTAGGTTAGGTTAAGCTCATTTTTGGGCCGAGCGCTGCGGCTAGGACATGCTAGGGGGCCGAGCGCTGCGGCCACATGCCTGTGCTGAGCGCTGCAGCTAGCACAGGCTCAGGGGCCGAGCGCTGCGGTCACATGACCAATACTAATTTGCTGAAAAATAAAAAAATGCTCATGTACAAAATTGATAGGTTCTATTTTTATGTTCATTTCAACTATTTTTATGTTCATTCCAACTATTTTTATGTCCATTTTGAACTATTTTTTTTGTCCATTTGAACTATTTTTATGTCTATTTGAAATATTTTTATGTCCATTTGAACTATTTTTATATCCATTTGAACTAATTTTATGTTCATTTGAACTATTTTATGTTCATTTGAACTATTTTAATGTTCATTTGAACTATTTTTATGTCCATTTGAACTATTTTTTTGTCCATTACAACTATTTTTTTGTTCCTTTGAACTATTTTTTGTTCCTTTTAACTATATTTTTTTTGCCCATTTAAACTATTTTTTATGTTCATTTTAACTATTTTTATGTCCATTTGAACTATTTTTATGTCCATTTGAACTATTTTTTTGTCCATTACAACTATTTTTTTGTTCCTTTGAACAATTTTTTGTCCATTTTAACTATATTTTTTTTGCCCATTTAAACTATTTTTTATGTTCATTTTAACTATTTTTATGTCCATTTGAACTATTGTTTTGTTAATTTCAACTATTTTTATAGATCCATTTGAACTATTTTTAAGTTCATTTGAACTAATTTTTTGTTTATTTCATATATAATATTATAGTTCAAATAAACAATAATTCAAATTGAACTGAAAATAGTTCAAATGAGCATTAAATAAACTCGTTTGAACTATTGTTCATTTCAACTTTTCACGTGGTACCACGTGCAGTAGTTCAAACGAACATTAGTTCAAATGAACAGTAGTTCATACGGGAGTGGCCGCAGCGCCCGGCCTCCTAGCCTTAAATGAATGGTCATGTACAAAATTGACAGGAGGGGAGGCGTCCAAAAATCGTTCACTAGGACAGACCCGACCCCCCCTCTCACTCTTTTTTTTAACCTAACGTTTAATTGAAACGACAAGAATGCCCGAAACATCATAACTTAATCAAAATATAAAAAAATGATATTCACTCTTTGGCCGGGTTGCGCAATATTGTCAGAATTGCCGCGTAGTATTGATTTCATGGCTCTATTGTTAAAGGGTCGGAAAATAAAACAAACGATCAAAAATGTCTTTAAAAAATAAAAAGGGAAGGATAAAATGAACTTTCTGAATAAATATTTAATTAAACTTTGACTGTGATTAAAATTTGTCGGAAAAAAATACGCTGTTTTTAAAATACAATTTCAGATCAATAAAAATTTATTTATTACAGAAATTGAAAAAAATAACACGAAAGTTTCCCTTCCTCGCAAAAGAAAGGTTTTCGCAATTGCCGCTGACAATTCTTGAATACAAAAACATCGATTTTTACCTTTTCAAATTTCTCAGTTTCTGAAAGCTTTTCGTGATTAAATATAACACATCTTAATTGCTTATAATTATTATAAACTATATGTATATTTTTAAATTAATTGTTTGTGTTTTAATCGTTGATTTATATTTCAGAGGAGTTAAAATGTATTGTAGACTTTTACATTGGGGTCCATTAACGGCCCTAACTATCATTAAATGGATTAGTTTAGGTAAACCTTGAAATGGAGAGTTTATTATAATCTTGGGAATTACAAAAAGTTTTCTGCCATTTTCTGTCATAAAGGAAATTCTTTGGAAAATTCTTTTTGCTAATTTATTGCAAAATTATATTTTAGCGACGTTATACTGCAACACTATGTGGTTTCCCCCTGCAGATAGTATTCCTGGTTTCATGTACACAGCAGTTTTTCTAGGTAGGATATTTTATATCTTTCTTGATAGGCTACCCTTTATATTTTTCTAGGTAGGATACCCTTTATATCTTTCTAGGTAGGATACTCTTTATATCTTTCTTGGTAGGCTACCCTTTATATTTTTCTTGGTAGGCTACCCTTAATATTTTTCTTGGTAGGCTACCCTTTATATCTTTCTTGTTAGGCTACCCTTTATATCTTTCTTGGTAGGATACTCTTTATATCTTTCTAGGTAGGATACCCCTTATATCTTTCTTGGTAGGCTACCCTTTATATCTTATCTTTCTTGGTAAGCTACCCTTTATATCTTCCTAGATAGGCTACCCTTTATATCTTTCTAGCTAGGATACCCTTTATATCTTTCTAGGTAGGATATCCTTTATATCTTTCCAGGTAGGAAACCCTTTATATCTTTCTAGGTAGGATATCCTTTATATCTTTCTAGGTAGGATATCCTTTATATCTTTATAGGTAGGATACCCTTTACATCTTTCCAGGTAGGATTTCTTGGATTTAAGCTAGGTGTGGAGGGTGGGGAAATTTAAGCTAGGTGGAGAGAATGGGGGAATTTAAGCTAGTGGAGAGTGGGTGGAGGGGGGGATTGTTTCAAAATAATATTTACCCTTGATATTTATTAGTGTTTTCTGGTCTCACCTTTTATCATTTCTTTATGGCGATGTTTGATGGTCCGGGGTATTTACCCCCGGGCTGGGCACCTCACCAGGCTTCAGGTTACAGATATTTGTAAACTTATTGGTTGACTGGTTGCTTGGTTGTTTTGTTGATTGATTGATTGTTTTGTTGATTGATTGACTGTTTGCTTGGTTAATTTATTGATTGTTCCATTTCTTTAAACGTTTTTAAGAATTGATGTATTGATTAATTGATATTTTTATCAATCGATGAGGTTTAATAAATTTTAAAAACTTTTCAGAACACATTTAGTTGGAAAATATATATATAGTATATACTTAGCTATCTATCTATCTATTCAGAGGATGACCTAAACCAGCTTCAATATTGTGAACTCTGCCAAGGATATAAGGCACCTAGGGCTCATCACTGCAGAAAATGTGGCAGGTAGTACTTTAAAGGGACTGTGCAACTAATCTTATTAAATTCTTTGTAATAAAATCTTCCTTAAAGGGACTGTACAACTAATCTTATTAAATTTCTTCTTATAAAATCCTCCTTAAAAGGACAGTACAACTAATCTTATTAAATTCCTTGAAATAAAGGGACTGAAGACGTAAATTTAAATGTCGACCCTCTGTTTAGATTAGGTTAGAATAAAGCACTTTTTAAACTAGAAAAACATCGATATCTTTCATATATTTGCTCAGATAATGGTTTTAAAGGTTTCTTTAAGAGGAGGATTACTTGACATAACGTTCACTGTTCCTTTAAACTAATATACAATGGCGTAGAAAACCAATATATTATTATATTGGCAAATGTTGTCCATTTCCTAATGCTCGTCAGCTCGTCTGTCCAGTAGAAAGTGTTATCTCAAGAAAATCGGCCTGTTAGATAAATAGAAAAATGTAATATTCTACGGTTGCGTTTTAAAAAAATAAAATTAGTCTAAAAGAGTCTAAGCGTCACCATGCTTACAGTCTTTTTAATGATAAAATTTTTCTCAAGACTAGGCTGACATTTAGACTAGTAGCAGGTTCAAGCTTTGAGATTTCTTGAACTAAATGTTCTAATAGTAGAGTCTAATCTTAATACTATTAAACTAAAAACTCACAAAGCGAGAATAAACTATTAATATGTGGCCTGTTTTCAATCATGACTTAATATAGTTCTTTATCCCCGTTATTGACATATCTGTTTGTAAATTTATTTTGGGATCAGAATCGGAATGTGAGAATAGAATGCCCTTCAAAGTCTGTTTTTATTTGACAAAATTCTTTTTCGGTCTATTCAGATGTTGTATTTTCTATTCAGATGTTGTATTTTCTATTCAGATGTTGTATTTTCTATTCAGATGTTGTATTTTCTATTCAGATGTTGTATTTTCTATTCAGATGTNTTAAATTTTGCACATGGGCATCATTTGTATTTGATTATAGTACAATCTAAAGTTTTCTTACACTTTTGATAGCACTTTATCCTATTACAAACCTTAACTGCTCTCCGCTCCGCTCTCCGCACACATTATCTGGTAAACAAAAAAATGATTTTGAAATGAGGAGAAGTGATAATTTTTATAAAAATATCCATGACCCCTGTTTTTTCAAACTTTTTGCACCTTTTCTTTTAAGCTTTCTCACAAAAAACGTCTGCTTCCAAGACACGGTAGGGACAGATAAAGAACACCAACTTGATTTTCAAGAAACCGGAAACTTATTATTTCCCCACATTTGACATATTTTTTGCACTTTCTGCCAATATGAAATTATTTTTGGTCAAATGATAAATATCTCAATTAGGAGTTGTAAAATAGAATTTAAAATGGGAAACAAATATTTCCCCTCTTTTTCATGTTTTTGTTTTTACATGCTGATTGTAAATTTTCCATTTGAAATTCTATTTTATGAAGGAATTGGTATGATTACTATGGGACAGGGAAAGAACCAAGAGTTATTCTCACACTTTGGACTTTGCTAGCTTCCCTGCTTGGTAGGAATATCTATATATATATATATAGTTGTAATCTCTGTTTGTTCGTTTGTCCTTTCNTTTCAGCTCAGGTCATTGATTGATTGATTGATTGATTGATTGATTGATTGATTATTGGTTTTATAAATTAATGATTGATATATGATTGATTAGTTATTACCTTTAAATATTCCATACATTTATTTCGCCGTGTTTTATGGGTTTAAAAAACTGATTTTGCAGATGGGATATCTAAAATATCTAAAGGAAAATAAAATTGAGAAATAATTATTATTTTTTATAGGGGGTAGATTATACGCCATACGGATTAGGGGGAGTATGAGACGTGAATTTTCCAGCGTTCTCGAAATTGTTTTGATACTTTACCCTTGAAGCTAAATTTAAAAAAAACGTCAGTGTATTTTAACGAAGAGGGAGTTAGGATAAATAATAACCCCTTAAAGGGACTGAAAAGCATAATTTCAAGTAACACTCCATGCACAGATTTACAACGGTATCCAAATCACCCCGACTGCGCGGCGGTCCGGGTTCTCCAACCTACAGATTTTTCTTTTAATATTCCTGAAGTAATTTTATTCAGTTATCGGTTTCTGTAATGTTTGATCTTCACAAACATTTTCGGTAGATTTCCCGGAGTTTTTATTAAAAAGACGAGATTTCAGGAATTTGAAGAAATCTGCGAACAATAAGAATTGATAATCCAGGAAGATTCTAAAGATTGAATTTCCGCTCTTGCTGAACAAACATGCACTGTAATAACGTCTCATAGGTCTTAAATAAATCCTAAAAAATTTATCTACAATCCTGCGCGCACTACCATCTCTAGCTGGTCTCTCTCTTTAAGGGATAATTCATGTAGTTCAGGTTTTAACAGGGTTAATAAATATCTTGAATACTTAACAAACGGAGACTAAAAACAATGCATGTAAAGGTTTTTATTGAATAGTTCTGTCAACTGAGGTAGCTTTGGAAGAGGAAAATAAGATATGAAACAAAAAATTAGAAATCCATCCGGAGCCCTTTTTGTGAAGATCTATTTTTAAGAAATCATAAAAATCATGTGCATTATCAAGTTTAAAGTCAAACTTGACTGAAGTTTCAAGGATTTAATCATTTTTATTGTTTTTTGCTATATTTATTAAACTGTAATAATTTGAGTCCCCAAATATTGTAACTTTGTCTAAACCCACAGTTAGATGACATGTTGTAACAAAAAATCAACTGCTTAGATACTTTCTAAAAAAAAGACTAATCGTTGTGATTTTATCTGATTTCTCCTCAAATATAATTTTTCCGGCAGTACCTAGGCACTCAGGCAGTTGACCGAGGGCTTTGATGTTTTGTTGACTTATGTCTTAGGACTGTTTTAAAAAATCACAAAATTTTGTGACCCTGCCATTTTCGTTAATAGAATATCGCAAAAAAAACGAGAAAAAAAGGAATTAAGTCTTGAAACTACAGTTATGTTTATAGTTTTACTTAGACCTGAAAATGCACTTGATTTTTGCAAATTTTTTCAAAATTACTAATTAAGTTGGTTAACTTTTAAAAGGGCTCTGAATCTAGTGATAATAATAATCTTTATAATATTTGGTCCGATGGTAGATTGTTATTAATAATATTATTTGTGCATATTTAGATGTGAAGTTTGTTTATCCGTATAATCTGGGTAGAGTAGAGAATATGAAGCAGGTTCTTACCTTCACCTGTACACCAAAGGTAAAGTAATGTTTTCTAATTAATTTTGATGCGGATCCGGCTCTGGATCCTGAATTCACTCTAAAAAAAATGGATGCGGATCCAGGTTATGAACATTTTTTTAAGAGATTTACTGATTTTTTTTTTAACAAAAGAAGAATTTAAAATATTTTTTTCTTCTTTTTCTCGCTTATTCTTATGCTAAAACTCTTAATCAACCATTCATAAATTTAAGGAACATTTTTATAATCTCTTTTTTTAGCAGTTAAGTTTTGGTTCATGAGAAGCAAAATTTTTTTTTTACAGTTTTTGTTGATATTTCTCTCCTTGGATCCCCATATGTTTGCGGATCCGGAAATGTTTGCGGATCCGGATATGTTTGCGGATCCGGATATGTTTACGGATCCGGAAATGTTTACGGATCCGGAAATGAATCCATGAAGCCAAAATTTTGCGTATTTAACAGTTTCTTTTTCCTTCCATTATTTCTCATATAGTTTTTTCACTTATGAACTGCTTACTTTCTCATTTCTGTTTTCCTTTTATTCATCGTTTCTATTTTTCCTTCTTTCCTTCTTTTTTCCTTTTTTTCTTTCTTTCTTTCTTTCTTTTTTTTCTTTCTCTCTTTCTTTCTTTTTTTCTTTCTTTCTTTCTTTCTTTCTTTTTTTCTTTCTTTCTTTTTTTCTTTTTTTCTTTCTTTCTTTCTTTCTTTCTTTTTTTCTTTCTTTCTTTCTTTCTTTCTTTTTTTCTTTCTTTCTTTCTTTTTTTCTTTCTTTTTTCTTTCTTTCTTTCTTTCTTTCTTTCTTTTCTTCCNGATTTATCAAAAGTCTGATACAAATTTTTGACGAATTTTCTAATGAAGAAATGAATGAAACAAATCTACTGCAGAGCATGGTCATTAAATGAGATGACTGTGACAATGGTTCGATAAAATATCTATGACAAGTGTTTGGTAATTTAAACACAATTCTAACTGCAGTGTTCCAAGACGAATAAATTCTGAACACATCATTCGAAAATAAATTCCATAAATTGGATCCATATAAACTCGTTGCATAAAGGTTATATAATTTAATCAAAACTGTCGAATCTGCAAAGTAAAATTCTTGATTCAGGGAATGAATTTTAGCAATAAACTGTCCACGTTTCTGATTTATATCACGAGTAAATGAATTATCTGTTTGTAGCGTGCATCCAAGATGTTTTACATGATCAACATATGGTAATGGTACATCATTAAGATAAATGGGCAAAATGTTTACAGTATCGATTGGATATTTTGTAAAGATTATACACTTAGTCTTAGACTTTTCAACTACATTGTTAGTACTAAATTTCATTGAAAATAAGTTTGCAAATTGTTCACATATCTTCACCATATTTTGTAAACCGTTTCTAATCACTTCTTTATTTTGGCACGCTAATTAAGGCAGTTTTAGAAGACAAATCTACCAGGCAACGGTTTAGAACCGTTTCAGAAACGTTTTGTTTGGAAAGGTTATGTTCCAGAAACCTTTTCTGAAACATTTCTAGGAAACGTTTCTGCACTTATAACTAACTGTATAACTGTATAACTGTATAACTAACTGTAACTTATACCTAATAAAACGTTTCTGGAACGGTTCTAAGCCATTGCCTGGTTTCTAAGAAACGTTTTAATAACGCATATTTTACGTAAAATACAAAAAAAAATTTTAAAAATGTAAAAAAATATTTATAAATGCTACAATAAAAATTGTAAAAAAAAAGTTGGCAAAAAAAACTGAAACTAAATCAACTTCATAAAGTAAATCACATTAGAAATGAAAAAAAAATATATTTATTTACAACATTAATATACATTTATTGTTCTGTAGAGACCACTATGTAATTACCTACTGTTCTCTATAGAACACTATTTACTTCCCTATTGCTCTGTAAAGAGCACTATTGTTAACACAAATTCGAAATATAAGGAAGACGATTTTACTGACTCAAATGCCGTCGACTATTCTCAAGACGTGTGTATCCATTTCCGCCATGAAGCGCCCACATGTCACCCTCGCTCCTTCGTCCCCCCCTCACCCCTCTACACATCCCAGCCCTCAGTCAGGTTAGGAGAGTTGAGCTAGTAACAGTTCCGACACAGGGAGCCTCTTGACTCCTTTATGATGATGACGCAGATACTCAGCTAGCAGCAGATGTGCTTACCCGAAGGGTTCCCAGTTTATCATGCATTCCGCTTCCAGAGACAACATAATCGCTCTAATCCAGCATGATAAAGCCACGATCTCTGCCTACTAGGTTGGATAAGCCCTGTTGTTCCAGTTCCTGTTGATTTGCTCCACCAACATGAAGCTCTACATCACTCCCATGAAGTACCCACAAATATTCATCATTAATTCCTTTGTTAATTTCTAAACCAACCAATTTTAACCCAGTCTTGGGAAAATATTTCAAAACTTTCGTTTTTTTAAATAAATGTTAGAAATATGATCTCTTTATTTTACTATAGTGACTTTTAAAGTCAACAACTATATACTTACCTAATATTGATCTATAGAGAACACTATATACTTACATATTGCTCTGTAAAGAGCACTATATACTTACCTAATATTGATCTATAGAGAACTATATACTTACATATTGTTCTGTAAAGAACACTATATACTTACCTAATATTGATCTATAGAGAACACTATATACTTACCTATTGCTCTGTAAAGAGCAATATATACTTACCTAATATTGATCTAAAGAGAACACTATTTACTTACCTATTGCTAACCTAATATTGATCTATAGAGAACACTATATACTTCCCTATTGCTCTGTAAAGAGCACTATATACTTACCTAGTATTGATCTATAGAGAACACTATATACTTACATATTGCTCTGTAGAAACCACTATATACTTACCTAATATTGATCTATAGAGAACACTATATACTTACATATTGTTCTGTAAAGAACACTATATAGTTACCTAATATTGATCTATAGAGAACACTACATACTTACATATTGTTCTGTAAAGAGCACTATATACTTACCTAATATTAACACCTCCAAATGTATGGTTTAAAAATTATATCATACAATAACATCCGGGTTTGCCATTAAAGACAGCCAATGTTGGCTTGGCAAATCCTGTTAGTGTTAGTTTAAAGAATATATCTATATCTATATATCTACGTAAAATTATGTACTTTAATGATAAATATCTATCTATCGATCTATCTATCTATCTGTCTGTATGTCAGTCTATATACTTGTCTATCTATCTTTCTTTTTATCTGTATTTCTATCTATATATCGTATCTTTCTATCTAAATAGATAAAATGGAGGAAAAAAATTGTATTTTAATCATATATATATATATATATATTTATTCATATATATCTATGTAGAGAGCAACTGTTCCAGAAAGCTGAGAAGAAAGATAGATCTCGAGAATATGAAATATTTAACAATTATTCCGGGTCATGGTTTCCTATAATGCAGGTAGATATTGGTTGATTGATAAATTAATAAGTAGATATTGGTTGATTGACATATTAATAAGTAGATATTGGTCGATTGGTTAATTTACAGGTAGACATTGGTTGATTTATTGACTGATAGTTTGATTGATTTTGATGGTTTTTTTAGTTGATAAAGTCAAATGGTAATTAATATGTTGAAATGGTGATATGTTTATATGTTCGTATGATGGTATGATGGACGGATTGATTGATTGATTGATTAATTGATTTAATGATTGGTTGGTCGATTAATTAATTGATTCATTGACTAATGATTAACTGATTGATTGAATGGTTAAGTTATCTCCTTGTGTGATTGGTTGATTGGCCGATTGATTGATTGAATGATCGATTGATATGTAGATTGATACATTGATTAATTAATTGATTGATTCAATGATTGATTGACGGAACTGGTTGACTGATTAGCTGAATAAATGATTAACTGATTCACTGATTAACTGGTTAACTTGTTAACTAGTTAACTGGTTAATTAATTGACTTCTTAGCTGATAAACTGATAAACTGATTAAGTGACTAACTATTAACAAAATAACTGATCAACTGATTAGCTGATTAACTTATTGATTAATTGATTAAATGATTAATTAACTGTTTAACATGTAGATATTGTTTGAATCATTGACTGGTTGTCTGTAACGTATTTTTCATTGAGTTTTATGGATTAGTTAGGTGATTAAGTGAAAGGTTTTTGATATTGTAGTTAAAATGTTGATTGCTATGTTTTATTGATTGATTGATTGATTGATATGGATTGATATGGATTGATATGGATTGATCAATGTAATACAAAGAATTTATATGCGATTTACTAAGTTTGATTGATCGGTTGATAAACTGAAATGGTAATTGATTGATTGATCGATTGTTTAGTGATTAATTGATCAAATGATGGATTGACTATCAGTTTATGGATTGATTGAATGTAGGGGTTCTCTGTGTGTTGTCGACCCCCCTGCACTGATGAGCCAAGGATCAAGCTCCAGAGAGGGGACAAGGTCAAGGTCACAAGGTAAAGGGTTATTTTTATACAAATACAATTGAATTACTTACTTAGTTCAGCGTCCTAGCTTCCTTTACTTCTGTTGGTTGTCCATTCCATGTATTAATAACTCTATTGGAGAAAAAATTATGTCTCATATCAGTGCTAGATCTGTTAGGAATCAGGTTCTTACAATAAGCTGTTGTGCGTGTCAATCTCTGTGCATTTGATCCTACTGTACTGAACAATATACTGCTGTCGACCTTGTCGACTCGTTAAAAGGCGTGAAGCGCCCTCAATAAGTGCATAAAGAAAGAAAGTTGAATTATTGTTTTTAACTTTTTTGCTTCTTCTTCTCTTCAAAAATATATTTTTCTTTCTAAACATGATATTGAATAGTGGAAAAATTGTAGTTATTTAATGGCAACTAGCTGGATTTTTGAAAATCGATTTTTTTTAAAAATTAGCCTTTGTCTCCCCCAGGGTACTTATGGGTTCCCTCAAAAAATGTCAGCCCGTTCATAGGAAACATAAATACGAATGTCTTGTTTTAGTATAAAGATGTCTAAGACGTACTTTTAACACTCCAAATAATGTTTAATTCTCCACGGTCTTCTTTCTTCTTCTATCTGAGAAACAATGAAGAGGATATCGATGTTTTCCATCTTCAAATGTCTCTCTCTATAGAGAACCCACAATTAAAGATAATCAAATTCCACAATTGAGACATCTTGTTCATGCTTGACCAGACAAATAGGTACGGTTATGAATCGGATAGTCTTGGTATTGGTTGACCGCTAACGTCCTTGGCTTCTGATTGGCTCTTCGTGTTGCTGCTCTCCACGGAATTTATCGCAGAAAGATTAAATCAATCTATAGATTAATAAAAGATCGAGATCAAGCATTGATCTCGATATACAAATGTTCAGACTTCTTGATATATGTTGGTGGCTACTAGCCTCAACCCCTGTTCCCGGGGGTGTATATTTTCTTGAAAAATCCCCCCCCTCCTCTTTAGAAAATCATTTTTGCCCCAGAAGTTAGGTATATTTTTTTAAGGGGTTTATTCTCTGAAATGGGGAAAATAAATGATATTTAGGGAAAAGGGATAAAGAATTTAAATAATTCCCTTTGCTGCCCAATTTTAGTTATGTTTCCACCAGATCATTAAAAAGTATTCTGTTTCATTGAATGATTGGTCTTAATTGGTTTAACTTGTTTAATTTGTGTGTTAATGTTTATAAATCACGGTTGTGATAATTAAAAATATATTAACTCTTGATCATTGAGATTTTGAGAAATAATTAATATTTTAATTAATAATGATAATTAATAATGATAAATCTTATTATTGTTTAGATGGAAAAAGCACTGGTTGTACGGAGATAAAATTGTATCCAAGGGAGAGGTAAATAAAATATGTATTTTATAGTTTTAAATTGAAATCTGAATTTTCTTTGTGTTTGGTTGAAAAAAATGCACGTTCGAGTACTATTTTCAGGGTGGCCAAAATGTACGGATTGTACGGATTGATTTTTTTTAACCCTAAAATTGTACGGATTGTACGGATTTCTTCTGAAAATGTACGGATTTTTGTACGGATGTGTTCAAAAAAAGTTTTGGCCACCCTCTATTTTAAATTTAAAATTATAAAATCTTATCATGTGGTGATTAGAATATTTAAATCCTTTATTAAATTTAAAGTTTTTAAAAAATCTGAATTAACTCTGTTTGTCCTAGGGGAGGGTGCGAGGCTGGTTTCCTCGTCAGATTGCCGTTGAAATCTCCGACACCGGACTCCAGGAATCCGCGTACTGTCAGCTCAAACCCACCCATAGCAACAAGGTCAAGACGGGGCCAGCCAAGGATTTGAAAAATAAAGAACTAAAGATGGATTCCAAAGAGAGGAAGAAGAAGAAATAGAATCGGGACAAATTTAAAAATTCATGAATAAAAAAAACACACTCAGTTTTATTAGATTATAAATATTTACAGAGCTGGGAACTTTAGAATGGTGGATATCTGGATTAATGCTTGATCCTCTCTTTTTGATAATCTCAAGATTAACATAATCTTGCAAGATTATGTTAAAAGTGTATGAAAAACGATAAAATTTTTAATCATTTGAGAAACTGTAACAGCCAATCATAGAAAAGCGGGCAACCAATGAGAGAACGGAAATATTCTTGAAAAGACGCTTACATAATTTTAATTAAAGTTTGCTCACCCATTTATTTATTAACATTGATTAAAATTAGTTGAAACAGAATCACAAACGTATTATTACATATTTTTATTCACTGAAAGTCTGAAAAGTTTTCACAATGGCCGAAAAAAAAATTATTTATTTTTAAGAAATTCCGGAGTTCTCTCATTGGATAGAATTTATTTTCATGGCTGTCATTGGTCAATATAGTTTACGAACTTTTCCTGCCCTCTCATTGGGGAAAACAATTTATGGATATCCAAGGAGAGAGAAAAAGAGTGGATTAAGGACTAAAATGAAAAGTTTCCACAGTGGATATTCGGATCAAGAAGTCAGGATTAAAGTTTATCCATTCTAAAGTTTTCACCTCAGGTTAGTTTTTTTAGGAATATCAACGTTGTTTTCTCAATTTTTTTCTTAAAATCGAGATTGGTACAATTTTCCTAATTTTTAAAATGTTTTCACTGTTTAACCTCTTTTGTACTTGTTTCCTAAAAAAAATCATTTTTCGTGCAAAATTACTTTTTTTCAAGGAAAATGAATTAAGAATAATTTTACACTTCCTAGAAAGTCCTTGATGTAATTGTAAATCATTAAAGAAAATGTTGGGTAGGGTACCCCGAAAAAGACCAAGTTGGGATATTTGTATAATGCAGACCGGAATGAAGTGATACAAAGTCATACAAATTCAGGAGAAAAAATATTTGAGATTGGACCACTTTTACCGTCTAACATACATTTTACAAATAAACACGTACACTGAGGTAAAGTCTACATTAGCTTAAGAAAAAATATTTTTTATCATTTGAAAAATTGAGTTAGATCAAGAAAAAGCGAAAAAAATACTTGTTTTTAGGAAAAGTATATTTTTTGAAGGATTTTTGAAGGGGGAGGGGGGGGCCGGCCGATTGGATTTTGCCGGGGGGGTTGACGACTTAAAAAAAAGATAGATTAAAGCTTACTTTAGCAAAATAGCAGTAAATGACAATTCAATTTTGAATTTTTAAAATGTTTCAAACATTTCAATGGATTTAATCTTTTTGGACAATGATAAATTCAGAGAAATATTTTTTTGAGCTATATTTGAAGATGCTCGGCTAGATCAGTTACAATCAGGTTTGAGGAAGAAATACGGGTTCGCATTCTAGCTGAGCACATTTTAACCGAACATTTCCAATATTTCACTTGTAGTTGTTTCTATCCCGAACCATTGGTTTATCCTTACTTGTGGTCTCAAAAGTCACCAAAGGATCCTTCATTAAAAAAAATATGGAACTTAACTTACATAAATTGTTCTGCTTTAAAACAATGAGAAAACTAAAGTTGGGAATTTTCATGGGAAAATTACCCGCATTTACAACAAAAAAGACAGATGTATATCTTTTTGAAAATTAAAAAATTATGACAAAAGTAATGTTGTGTATTTATGGCATCTGTAACCATTATGGCAAGTGTAACTTATGGCAAGTGTTACAATTATGGCTAGTGTTACTTATGTCTAAACTATTATGGCAAGCGCAGTTATGGCAAATGTAACTGAGCCATGTAAACTCTACGTGTATATTCTAAAAGAATATATCAGATGGAAAATGTGTTCAGATCTAAACAGAAATCCTGAATTTGTATTTGTCACTTCATTCTGGTCTGCATCATACAAATGAGATCCATTTAATTTTGATGCGGATCCGGATCTGGATCCGCAATGGATAAAAAGGATCTGGATCCGGATCCAGGTCATTTCTTTAAAATTAACTGAATTTTTTAACAAAAAATAATTTTCAATTTTTATGTTTAACTTTTTTCGCTTGTTTTTATCCTGAAACGAACCATTCAGAAATGAGGAAAATTTTATAATCTCTCTTTTTTCAAAAGTTCAAATTTGGGGTTTATGAGTAAAAAAGTTTTTTATTGCAGTTTTTGGTTGTTATTTTACCCCTTGGATCCGGATCCGTGGATCCGCATATTTTTGAGGATCCGGATCGGGTCCAGGAAGCCAAAATCTTACGGATCCAATAGATCCTAAGCACTGATACAAATAGATCCCAACTTGGTCTTTTTTAGGGTACCCTGGGGGGGGGGGTAAGGGAACAAAAAATACATTGGGATATAGCTAAATATGTAGAAAAACTGCCGGTGCTGTAACCTTGGCATGGACTTAAGCTTTGTTGAGATTTTGTTATGAAGAGAAAAGTGTTGAGTATTTTTCCAAAATGGCCAAACCATTAACCAAATAAAGTTGATTTTTTTGTTTTTAACAATTTGTATTTAAAAAATTCTGATTGTAAATTTTATGTATTGTACAATGTACACTGCACATGATAAAATGCAGTATTGTACTTTTTAAACTAGCTAGCAGTAAACTTTGTAATAGTTTGAGTTTGTTAAGAGTTATCAGCTGATCCCTTTTTGCTATGTACAATGTACATAGTTTTTAGTTATACTTGTGTACCGTATTGTTATGTGATTGTTATGTACCGAAAAAGATTTTTTTCAACAAACTTTACCTTGTTTTCTTGCTGTCCCATCTTAGCAAATATGTAAAAATACAACTAGTTTACAAAAGATAAAAATGTTTGTTTTTGATATAAAATGGTTTTTTTTTCAATTTAAATTTTAAAATAATATGTTTCTTTAGGTATAATTGGTGTGGCAGATTTTCTATTTTACTGGACTATTTCATCTAAACTTGGGTTAAACAACATGGTGTCCTTTATATACGTGTCCATAATTCTTATCAAAAGATGTTAAAACTGTTGATAAATAGTTTCCTGTCATAAATAGACCTCGAGCTTTTAGAATACATGTTAACTAATACTGTAATGGGCTGTAGACGTAATTTTATCAATTTTTTGATAGAACAATTCGGATATCTCTCATTTATTGCTCTGACAAAGATGTAAATGAACTGGTCATGTCCATTTTTAAGTAATAAATCATTTTAAATTTTAAATTTTATCAAACAATTCTTGCTTACTTTAACACTTTTCGGAGTAGACAGTTCGATTATTAATTTCCGAGTTTGTAAAAGTTGAAAAATTGATTTTGTGCTTTTAAAGCAATCTTCACTCTTAAACAGTTTTTGGTTAAACACCCGTCTTGGTTAATCTTTGAAAAAATATTATTCTAGATCCTTAAATGTATTCTAGTCAGTTTTCAGCTGGGTAAAGAGTTTTATCTAAATTAAGTAATCTTGTATTTTCAGATAATAATGATCCCGCCAGAGCTATAACATGTCTCCTAAAAAAGATGTGGTAATTTTTATATTTAGTTATGTAAGAAGATAGAAAGATAGACAGGCAGACAGACTCACAGGATATTTACTTATAATTTTAACTTATGAAAAAGATTTTCTATTTCGGAAGCGAAGTTGAAATCTATATATATACTTTGCTTGTCTGTTTGTCTCTCTGTCTGTCTGCTTGTGTTTAATAAACGTCTAAACGGATCTGGCCCAAAGTTTGTGTGGGACCTCACGTGACCCCAGGGAAGATAAATGAACGATCAAAATTACAAAAATTTCCCTTGCAACAAAAATGGATTTTCATTAAATTTGAAAATCCGCGAATTTTTTTATATAAACTTTTTTTTGGTTTTGTTTCACAATGTATTCAAAGAGATAAAGTTCACAATTTAAAGAGAAGCTGAGCCCGAAGCGCCTAGTTAATTTAAATTTCCGACTTTTTTAACTTGAAATTTTAATTTGATTTATCTTATTAATCAAACATGTTTTCCAATCCTCATGTTTTATTTTTCATCATATTTTAGACTATTGTCTGTCAGCTGTGCGAACAGGAGACCCTGGATTCCTGTCTTGACTCTCATTTGAAGTTTAATCATATGATCTACAGTAATCCAGTTAGACAGGTCAGTATATGATCTACAGTAATCCAGTTAGACAGGTCAGTATATGGTCTACAGTAATCCAATTAGACAGGTTAGTATATGATCTACAGTGAATCAGTTAGACAGGTTAGTATACAATCCATTGTAATCCAGTTAGACAGGCACAATTAATGAAGGTAACATGTTCATTTTTAAGGCTCTGTTTAATCTGCACTACCCTCCTGTACCTAAAAACAATTTTGATGTCCTCCTAAAACCTCGGCGGGGAGGAAAATCCCCAAAAAGTTTGCTGAAACGTAAAAGTAGTTCCGATCCTGGAAAATCTGCCAAAAAAAGTCGGGCTGAAGTAAATCCGGGAGAACGACATGAAGAACAGAGCGGCTCCTCAGGCGGACAGCCCACCCGGAAACAGCTGATAGTTCTGAAACCAGCTGTACCACTTAGAAAAAAACTTCATCCAAATACAGAGCAGGTAAGAAGTTTAAAAATTCTCTTAAGACAATTTAAATTTGTTGTTGTTGTCTAGTTTCTTGATGATGAGGTGGAAGAGAAGGTTGCTAAATGTACAAAAACTGTTCAATATGAAGATGCCTATGCAAGGTAAGATTAAAAAGATAAAATGAAGGCTATTGTTATCTTTGATAAACAAGTACATATGTCTAAAATATGATTAGAACAAAGTTCTTCTTTTAAAACTTTAATTTGTTATTTTTTATTAAACAATTACTTAGCGTCCTTGCAACCTAAAGGACTAAACCACAATCATAAACTGTACAATGTCCAAATGTATTACCCTAGAAGACCCTGTTCTTTCAGGGTGAATGTTATGTGTTCAAAGTTATATTTTCTTTAAGAGAAGACGAGATTGAGCATAAAAGAATTGTTCAGAAAATCCGCCAACTTCAGGAAAACGAGTTCAGGTGTAATCTGGAGAAGGTCAGCTTATATATTTAAATTGTTCAGATAGTTATGTACAATGTAGGGAGAACGCGGGGTTATTGTACAAAGTGTTAGTAAAATATACACTGTCAAGTACAATGTACTATATATAAATAAATATATTATATATATTTATTACTCTACAGGGAACGTATGTACAGTGTACAGAGCCTTCATGTAACAAATGGAGACTTATAAAAGATGTCCAGGTAAGTTGAGATCAAGATTTTAATTTAAACCAATTATAAAAGGTTAAAGTTATTAATTTTGTTATTAAGAAAATTATTTAATGTAATTCTTTTTTTAAGGATCCATCTACAGTGCCAGATAACTGGGTGTGTTCCATGAATAAGGTAGTTTCTAAACATAAAAAGTAGCAATCTCTGTTTGACCGATTTGCCACAATTTTTGATTATGGAACTCGGAAGAACCACGAAAATGGTCTATTGCCACCTAGTGGTATGATTTAGTATGTGTTCAGGACCTGGGATTGGCTAGTTGCAGTGTACCTAGTGAGGTGGAGGGGGTGAGTGACGATGAAGATCTAGTGGATGTAGAGTACGCCCTGGGTTCACTAGTCTGGGCTAAATTTAGAGGTAAATATTTTGAGAATTCTAGAAAACATGTTTTTATCTTATCTTTATAGAAATATTGCTACAATCTAATCCTACAGTCGTATATAGGTATCATAACTTAAATTACTTCAATATCACATATTCAGTTTCATTCTCGATCTTAACAGAGTTTTAAACATTATGAAGGACAATGATCATACTCATGATACAGGGTTTCCTTGGTGGCCTGGTTTGGTTGACTATTGTCCTGAGAAAGAGGAAACCCTGTTGTTGGATCCTGAAACCAACCAACCTCAGCAGTATCATGTTGTTTTCTTTGACAAGGTAAGCCCCCCCCCCCTGAAACTGCAGTACACTTTAGAATATCTTATTCAGGGACAGAATGTGTCGCGTAGTTGGGTGTATAGAGAGGATATTTGTAAACTGACTGATGTAAACCATCCTCCGAGGCGACCAGCTTTCAAGAAGGAGACTGTCAGACAAAGATATAATTTAGCAAAGGTATATTCCAGAGCCCATAGATATAATTTAGCAAAGGTATATTCCAGAGCCCATAGATATAATTTAGCAAAGGTATATTCCAGAGCTCATAAATATAATTAAACAAAGGCCAAAGAGAAGTATTTCAACCAACAATGTCTAGTTCAATTACCTCTTATTATTTACAATTTTCCAGTTTGTATCTACTTCATATTAAAGTTAAATAACTAAATAATAAATAATCAAAAAAATATACAGGGTGAGTCAAATAAGTGTGATTTGCTGCGCCTGTAGCAAAATTGTACCTTTTTTGTGCAACTCTCCTGTATAGTGTTTTTTCAATATTTTTTGATAAATTTTAATTTTTTTGGTACTTCAATGACCCAAAAAAAATCCGCGAACCTTTTTTTTCTCTCAAAATCAAAAGTTTAGAAAACAAAAATGTGTAAATAAATTGTTTTTATCGAAATCTAAAATTTTTAAAAGATTGAATTACAGAATCTCAGAAAATTTTCAAAATTTTAGAAAGAAAATACGCAATTTTCAGTTCTGGCATAATTTTTACGGAAAAATAGTTTTTTAATGGTTCTTAAGGTTTCAAATGAACACCGTATATTTAATACTTAAGAATTAACTAAGAAGAAAGGAACTAGACAATTTAAATTACCTTTCCTTAAAAATTAGACCAGAACTAAAAATTGCGAATTTTCTTATTACAATTTTGCGAATTTTCTGTGATTCTGTAATTCAATCTTTAAAAAATTTTAGATTTCGATAGAAATTTTATGTATACATTTTTGCTTTTCTGAACTTTTGATTTTGAGAGAGAAAAAGGTTCGCGGATGTTTGTTTGGAGGAGTACCAAAAAAAGTTACAAATTTTCAAAAAATAATGAAAGTACACCATACAGGAAAGTTGCACAAAAAAGTTACAATTTTGCACCAGTTTTTTGACTTACCCTGTATTTATTTATCAGAAAATGGCAAAGGAGGCTCTAGCTCTGGATCTTATTGAGAGAGTTGAGAAATTTTCTTTTGCAACTTTGTACACAGGTGAACTGAAGAGTTATGCTACTTTTAACAGATAAAATGATCTAGACAGGATTTCAAAAATATGTGGTTCCAGCATAGATAAATAAATAAAGATAGATAGCTTATGTACGCAAAATCACCAAGAATTGTACAGTCCGCGAACTCATAGTTCTAGGGGTCAAAGTGTACTTCAATGATAAGCGGGGTGGTTTGGTGTTTTAATGGATTTCATAATTATTAATCCACTCAGGAGTGAATTTTATTTTGAGAATATCAAATTATCAAATCATCATATTGATGAGAACTGAAGAAGGACATGAGAAGGACTAAACTAACTTAAATTTCTCTCTACAGAACTCATGTACACCACAAGTACTCAATGACATAAGAACAGCCAATGTTCACAACCGACCTAGTTAATCTATATAATAGGAATATCTTTAAAACATCTCTGTACATTTATATCTTTCAAGATGAAAAATGTCGTCTTATGCGCAATCTATCTTTATCTATGGGTTCCAGGGATCCAATGTTGAATTAAAATAAGTGAAAAGAAAAAGAACAATAATTGGAAATTCTTCTTCTGTTAATAAAATCAGTAAATCTTAAATAAATGTTTAGGATCTGGATCCGGATCCATTTTTACCAGTGCAGATCCAGGATCCGGATCCACATCTAAGTTAAATGGATCCTACGCATCGGCATTTTTTAAACATAAGGATTTCTTTAAGGAAAATGGGCAGAAAGTAAAGAGGAAGAAGAAGACACACCAGAGAACATAGATAGGTAAATAGAGTTGAAAATGATAAGAATTATATCTAATATTGTCAATGTCCACCTAGGTTAACCCCTGACCTAGAGATTGACCCTAGACTGGTTGGACTTGACTGCTTTGATGAGCTCCTTTCCTCACACCAGAATAAAACTCTAACAGCTAAACCTAAACTTAAAAGGAACACACATAACTGAAATACTCCACCATAGTGGTTGGTAGTTGATAGTTATTATTATTATTATTATTATTATTATTAATATTATCATTATCATTATCATTATCATTATCATTATCATTATCATTATCATTATCATTATATCATTATCATTATTATAGTTTTAGCTGCTGTACATGAATAATAATTATGTGTGTGTTCAGAACTAAGATATCTAAAGACAAGTTGAACTCTAGTTCTGCAATTCATCAATACCTTCCACCTCAAGATTCTCACTTTATTTGCATCAAGTTAGTTTTCAAGTTAATTTTTAAGCTTTTAAATAAAATCATTTCTCTTATACATTTTTAAATGAAAGAAGTAGATTAAAATCTTGTACTTAATGATATTGCCCTTTTATTAAGGTGTGGAAGGGAGGTGAGACCTGAGAGGGCCATGGTTGAAAATCATCTCAGACGACATAGGAATCAACATTAACCAATTTTTTAGATGTCTTTATCAATTGTTCTTATCATTGCAAATTCCAGGTCTATTTTCCTTTGTAAAAATGTTGGTTGTTCAGAACATCCCTGCAAGAATACTTTAAACTGTTGGAGGAGTCAAGAGACATTGATCATAATGATGAACATGTTCTTGAGAAGAATGGGCAGCAAGCTCAGTTGGCCAAACTGAAACTCTGGATTCAGACTGATGAATATTTTAGCTCCCTAGGACAGGTTAATCCTATTATCATTGAGAAGTAAAAATTGTCCTATATTTTAGCTCCCTAGGACAGGTTAATCCTATTATCATTGAGAAGTAAAAATTGTCCTATATTTTTTGTACCTCAAATGTGGATTCATTGTAGTCTGTTAGATAAGATTCTAATTTTCTAGATGACTGTTGGAAAAGAAAGAAGAAAAAGTGGAGAGAGTTTTACTGCACTCATCAGAAAGAGTATTCGACGCTCTAGATCTTCACTTGGTGACCTGTTAACAAGTCCAGATCTGGCAGGGGAGAAGGCAATCCTAAGAACAGCAGAAGAAAATAGCTGTGTCTCTGAATCTGATCCTCAAGCTAGAACACCAGAATCTACAGCACCCAGATTACATGATGAAAATGGTTTGACGCCCAAATCCAACAACTGTGGTACACAAGAACACCCTTCTATAGATGATCTAAGTCCAAAACCTAATAATCCTGGTGGTGTAACACCTGAACCTAATGAAGCAGACACAGAAGAACCCATAATTGAAACCTTAACACCAATGCCTCATATTCCTGGAACTATAACACCTGAACCAATAGAACCACATGATTTGTTGCCACTTACTCCTATCTTATCAGATCCTGCAGTGTCATATCCAGCTCAATACAGTTCAGAGTCATCAAGCCAGTTGTCTTCCAATACTCCAAGTCAGCCATCTGTGAATCTCTCCATTTCTCATATTTCCACCAGTCAAAATTTATATTTCCAAACAAATACTTTGGAATTGACCAAAGAACCAAGTCTAGGTCAAAATCATAATCAGCATCAAAATAATGACCAAGTAAATACAGATTATGGTCAAGTAGTTGAGCAAGAACAAGCAGGAGATCAAGACCAAGAACAAGGGGATCAGGTTCAATTACAATATCAAGATCACAACCATGTTCAAGATCCGTATTTAGATCAAAATCAAGATCAAGATCAAACTGAAAATCAAGATCATGACAATACACAAAGTCAAACACAAGTAGAAGAACATGATCAACAGCAGGCTCACACAATTCATATTCAAGATCGAGACCAAGCAAAAGAGTTTGATCTACCTTATTTGGTGCCAGAGGAAATATCTGCAGCCCCAAGTGAAACCTCTTTCTCATCAAACATTGACACCCCATACACAGATGCAAGTGATATCTTTCATACTGTAGAATTTTTATCTTCTATGAATACTGATAAAATGTTGGAAAAGAAGATTAAGAAGAATCTGAGTTCCTATAACAGTCCAGAGAAGTTGTTGAACTTGTGTCGGAGTGCTGCACAAATGACAGGAGATGAAACTATCGATGCTACAGAGGTAAATGAAGCAGAAAGAGACACTATTGGCAAAGTTTGTGCAGTGCAAGCTACTATTGTTGAAGCTACAGATACTGGTTTAGACGAGGGCAAGGCAGAACTGGACTCAGGTCATTAAGTTAAACAAACCATCCTCTGATAATATTAGCTAATCATTATTGCTTATTAATAATTACATTTGATGATTTAATGAATGGTTGATATCTCAGGGTTTCCTGAACCCCTTGAGCATCCTCCCCCTCATCTGAAGACTGGTCTGCTTATAGCTCTAGCCATAAGAAATATAAACAAGGTATATTTTGTGGGCAATTATAGCAGACATCCATTCAAACCTTGTCATGCCTTTTTTTCAGAAAGGGGCATACATGAAGGATGTAATTGCGTTCCTGTGCACACATTTTCCATTCTTCAACTCGAACAGGAACCCTTTCATAGATGCAGTAGATATTTTAAATCAAATGTTTTTATTCATTAGTTCGTAAATATTGAGGAAAAAATACATTTTTGAATGAATGGGAACACAGAGAGGAATGTTGGAATTTAGTTACAAAACATACAACAGGGAAACTTCAAAGGTGAGCAATAGGGTTTCCAGTCGTAATTACGTTACACGTAATTACGCGTAAACGCGAAACACTTTCTTTCACTTACGGGGGAGCATTACACAAAATTACGTTTTAATTGCGTACACAAAAGATAGTCTAGTTTCGCATATTTATGACGTAATTAAGCAAAATTATGTAATACGAAACCATTCCATAATTAGTAAAGTACGTATTAATTCTCAGAAATGAATATAGCGGGAAATATGTGTAAGGGTATGCGCGCTACACCCATGTCCAATCTGATAATTTAAATACTTTTAATTTAAGTTTCTCTAATAAGGCGTAATTATTGCAAAATTTCATGAAATTACATTGTAGAAATTACACAAAAGTATGACTTAGTTTTGCGAAATTGGAGTTTTGCTAATAATGCCTAATTATTACACATTTTGCGAAACTACCTTGTAGAAATTAAGCGAAATATAAGTTTTGAAAATTACGTGAATTATTAAAAAAATTCACAAAATAACCTTGTAGAAATTGCGTGAAATTGCGCCGTGATTTCGCGTAATTTAAGTTTTGCTACTTTCGCGTATTTATCACAAAATTTCATGAAATTACCCAGTAGAAATTGCCCAAAATTACGCTGTAATTTCGCAAAATCGAATTTTCGCTAATAATATGTAATCATTACAAAACTTTGTAGAAATTTCGCAAAAATTACACCGAAATTTTGCAAAATTTGAAGTTTCGCCTTTTACGCGTAATCCTGCAAAATTACAAGAAATAAAAATTATTTTACGTAAAAAAATAAGATTAAGTATATTTGTAAATTTTTCAGCTGCCACTCTGTCAGCCATGAGATCTTAAGTGCAGAGATAAAACCAGAAAGGTAATGTTATTTCATGGTCATAACCAGCTTATAGTTTATCTCTAGAAATGATATGGGCACATTTGCAGACTTTGTAACAGTCGTAAATGTAATCAATGTTATAAAATTTAGAATTGGAGATTACTCTGGCAGATTTAGTTCGTTAAGGAAGAAGCGAAGTATGCTTGAACCCAGGTAGTCAATTATCAGTCAGTCAGTTGACCTTTTTCATTATATTTATTTTTGAATTTTTAAATATAATTTGAATTTTCTTAGATTCCTCGATGCCCTGATTCAAGGGTTTTCTGGAGTTCAATCACAGGTATTATAGATTTTGTAATATTGTTAAATCAATTAATCAATTAATTAATGCATATATTAGGAGCCTGGTAGTTCCCCTTCACCACCTTACACAAGAGATATGTTGGTCTGTTTAGGTTATATTTACTTTTGAATTTCTTCTAAATTCATTCTTCTTTTCTTTATTTTCTTTTGTTTTCTTTTTTTCTTGTCTGCAAGAAATCCAGCACTGTTCTGTTTAGTTTTATTAAAACTTGGTCCTAGTGGGGGGACAGTTGACCAGCTCTGTATACTAGTGCAGTTTCTCTTCCCTTCTCTAGCTGACCCAGCAGCTATACTAATATTGAGGTAGAATACATCTTCATCTACCTAGAGAATCTGTAATCTTTATTGTTTCCTATTTAGAGATGAGTTCCTAGAGAATATACATAGTTCAGAATATCTGAATGTTCAGCAGTGTTCTCCATCATCTGTTTTCTCTATTAAGGAACAACCAGTGATCTTGACATTGATCATCTAATTCTCCATGACACTTAATGTGTTCAATAAATTAATTAATGACCATGAGCATCATCACAGTTGATTTATAGGATGATTTGCGGAGTTCAGTAGAAGAAAAACTTGTTTTGTTTTCTAAGGTATTTGTTACAAAAAAACAATAGCATTTGATGGTTTAAAACAAAGATTATATTTCAGGAAAACCTGAATGAGATTTTAGCATCACTGCGTCAGCCAGAGTTCTTAAATGCCATGTTGCCGGCTATAAAAGAAGATTGACCTTGTTGCAAACAAAGTTATATTTTTTTCTTTTGAAAAATTCATTAGATTTGATCAATTCTTAAAATTTATATTTTTTCAGAAATATCATGAATAAGCTGTAATGCGTTCTATTTGATTCTGTACTTGCCAAGTATTGGAAATCTAATGAGCTTTATCAATAGGTAATCTTCCTATCAGATATTTGTTTTTGTTTTTCAAGAGAAACATATTAAAACCCTGATGTTTCAGCATGGAGACTTCTAGTTCTGTAACTCCTCAAAGGAAGCCCAAGAAGAGTTATTTTTGTGATGAATGTGAATATGTTACTACAAGATCATCATATTTAAAGGCACACAAGGATTCCAAACATTTAGGCGTAAGATATCCCTGTGCTGAATGTGATTATGCAGCAACACGAGCACGAGATTTGAAGAAACACCATGAGCATAGACATGAAGGAGTGAGGTATCCTTGTGAGCAGTGTGATTACTCTGCAATCACAAGTTCTGATTTAAAGAGGCATGAAAGGAGTAAACATCTTGGTGTCAGGTACCCATGTGACTTGTGTGAATATACAGCGACTGGGTCTTTCTATTTAAAGCGTCATAAATCAATTCAGCATCTAGGAATCCGTTACAACTGTGATGAATGTGACTATGCTGCAACCACAACCTATCACTTAAAGGAGCACAAGGACAGAAAACATTGTACAGAGCTGAATTTTCATTGTCATGCATGTGTATTTTCAACAAATACATCGTCAGCTCTAACAAACCACATACGGAGTGTTCACCTTGGTGTACGGTATCTCTGTGATCATTGTGATTACTCAGGAACAACCACTTCAACTTTATCATCGCACAAGCGGAAAAAACACAAGGAGTTGTATGACCTTGAAAAAAAAGAAAAATTGGATGAGCTGGCAAAGCGAAGAGAATCATCCCTTCTTGCTGTCCCATTTGATCTTGATCTTGTTAAATTTGAACCTGATTATCTAGATAATGATCTTGTGAAATGTGAACCTGATGATGACACTAATATTGTTGAGGCTGAACCCGACATAATTGAAGGTGAACCTGGTATTCTTAAGGTTGAATCTGAACAATTGTGATCAAAGTTATTCAAAAATTTATATGTAAAAAAAAACTTTTTTGATGTTATCATAAAATTATTTGTATTGAAATTGTAAAGTAAATATTTAAAGTGAAAGGAGTTGCTCTGTACAAAGTAATTTTTTACCAAAAATGTCGATTTAGACATTTTTTTTAAGTGAATGCATCACGTGTAATGATTTTTGATAAGGAAATATTCCAAATCCCACGGCTAATCTGGAATTGCAATTGAATCTATAATTTTACAAAAATTTCTTAATTTCATATCTATATATAAATTTGGCTTGTCTGTCTGTATATTTGTTTGTTTGTTTGTTGGTTTGTTTGTATCCAATAAACGGCTGAACCGATCGGGCCCAAATTTTTTGTGGGACATCACGTGACCACATGGAAGGTTTCTGAATGATAAAAAATTTTAAAAATGCGTTGTTTTTAATTTTGTAAAAAAATTAAATTCTTGAAAATATGCGATTTTTTTTAAAAATCCGCAAATTTTTTTCTTCTATGTTTTAAAATGTAAACAAAAAGAACATGTTCACAATTTAAATAGAAGATGGCCGCGAAGCGCCCTAAAAGCCTAGTAATTAATATTTCTCCAGGCTGGAATAATATTCATCCCTCGAAAATGGAGGTATAATTATAAGTTTAGTTTTGGATTCTTAATTTAGAAATATTCCTATCTAAAATTATAATTAGATCAATTGAGCAAAATTTTATTTAATGAACTTTTCTCAAGATTGGAGTATTTTTAAAAGAGTTCCTCTTACTGGAGGTATGCAATTAAAATGCGAGTTATCGAATATTTAATATGGAAACACACTTGAGCTTTCTAAACGAAACATAAACCATAAAAGAAATGTTGCAACCACCATATAAATGCTATGCTGTCCTTTTGTTATGTGTAAATGACATTAGATCAATCAGTACTGCATCAAATTATATCAATGTGTTCCATTATAATTCAAGTTCAGTCAAAACTAGTATAAAACAGAATTAAAGTTAACTTAAAGGGACTGTGAGCGTAATTTCAAATGACTCAATTGAAAGATGGCAATGACGGATTTACAAAGGTGCCCTTTAAACTTTAATTTGGTGAAAAATGAGGTAAATACCGTCGTTATCTTGACACGGAAAGTAAGTATTTTTGTGAGTTTCTTTGTTGCTTCTTAAAATAAACAAGGAATTTGCGAGTCACTTTCGCAGAGAAACCGCAAATGAAAATAACCAGTTGAAAGCAGAAAAAAAACATCTAGTTCATAAATAATCAGACAAAGCTTTCAAGGGTACCGTTGTAAATCGGACATTGCCTTCTTTGCATGGAGGGTCACTTGATATTACGCTTACAGTCCCTTTAAGTTTTTATTAAATTAGTCAAGAAGCATTTAATTACGAAACATTGCCGAAATATTTTCAGATACATAGTAGTCATTACTAATGGAGTTAACCAATAAATCGGTTATAGCTTTATTTCTTCTTTCTTTATTTCTTCTAAATGTTTGATTCATCTGTAAACGAAGAGAACTTGAACATATTTTATTTAATCTACATCAGAATAATTTGAACTCCAGTCAGAATTATTTTGTTGTTAATCTCGGGATCAAACATTGATCTCCATGTTAAGCAGACCTGCGGATTAATTTAATTCTGTTTTTAAATCTTGTGTTGATCATACCCTGATGGGTTAACCTTAATTGCTTATCAAGATGTCAGGGTAGTTTAACTACTTTCATGATTTAAAATAACTGACAACTTCATTACAGTAGTTTATTAATTACACTGAGTTCCTCTGTGTTGGCTTATGTCCAAAGTTAATGCATATAAAAAAATAAAATGTGGAATTTTTGTTAAGGTTTCATTTTTCTAACATTGAGAAAGTGTTAACCTTTATCACATTTGTACACAAAGTTAAAAGTGTCAAGATTAACTGGTTTTTTATTAAATAATGTGCGAATTTCTCCTCCATAAATTTTTTGTAGAAAGGAACACTTTTTATTTGACAATATTTTCCACATTATTGACCAGATAAAGTTAAGAGGGTACAGTTGTAAATTGGACATGCTCCCCTGTAAACTGATAAAAGGTCAATTAAAATAGCAACAGCAGTACCTTTCAGACTAACTTTATCAAAGAATTGTTGACGGATTAATTATTTTTAATAATGTTTAATTTCAGATATATTAAAGACCTAAACTGCAAGTATGAAGTCTAAAATGATTAATATCAAGGATTTTGATTTCCAAGATTTGCTTGACTCTGCATCCAACCTTCATGATGTTGAATTCAAGATTATAGATGAGAACTCCCAGGAGCTTGGAACTGTCAGGTCCCACAAGTTCTTGCTGTCCCTCCTGTCCCCTGTGCTGAAGAAGATGTTTAGCAGCCGGGAGGAGGGGTCCATTGTTGTTGAGATCACTGGTCCATCCTTCATTAGTTTCCAGACCCTCATCAAGTTCTTATACACTGGAGATGAGGCAGTTATTACAGGTCAGTTAAACCATCCTTCATTAGTTTCCAGACCCTCATCCAGTTCTTATACACTGGAGATG
>NW_019397433.1:0-68314 GCF_000591075.1 Eurytemora carolleeae
TAGTTTTAGATTTTCTATAAAATGATATTCCAGGGCCCAAAAGGTTATATTGCATAAATATGTGAAGTACACCTGCAGTATGGAAACAGTACAACAAAATGGCCGTTTTACACTTTTTTCTAGTAAATTCCCCTCTAATATATATTCTATTCTCTATGACTTTTTCTTATATATTTACACTGCTGCGCCAAGGAAATTGGTAAACAGGCAAAAAATACTTAAATAATACTTATGTCTAAAATTTGTTTTTGAAATTCATTGCAAAATTAATTATTTTTATGTTTTTTATGTTTAAAACAAGGAACGGTTGATAAGTTTCTTTATGAAATCATATTCAAATCCTTCAGGATATTAAATTATTTTAAATGCATCAGATTTAAGAATTTAAATGCATTTTTGATAAAAATCAATTTCAAATTCTGGATCAAAATATGTTTTATATGTATTAATCCCCAAAACTAAAAAAATCATTTGTTTGGTTATTTCCGTTCTATTTGCACTTCGATATTTAATGTCTGTGGCTGTCTTCCACTTTTTGAAACTATTTGTACTTTCTGTTGTTGTCTGTTTTCGTGGTTAATGCTTATATCTATTCTTTTTTCTTATTGTCCATGTCCATTAACTGTCTCTTTATAAAGTGACAGTAAATGTATTATCTCACACTATCATTACTGCCTATTACTTTTTTCTGTCCATGTTAATCCCTTTTCGCTAATATTCAAACATTTCTGAAATATCTATCGCTGTCTATCACCATCTACTGCTGTCTATCACCATCTATTGCTGTCTATCACCATCTACTGCTGTCTATCACCATCTATTGCTGTCTATCACCATCTATTGCTGCTGTCTATCACCATCTACTGCTGTCTATCACCATCTATTGCTGTCTATCACCATCTATTGCTGTCTATTACCATCTATGTATATATTCTATCTGAAGTATACCGGAAGTAAGTCTGATCTCTAACCGATAGATTTACTAATTAATTGCCTGACCTTAAAATCAATGATTTGGTTAGAACTCTACTCTATACACTATACAGAGACAAGGAATTAAACTTGAATTGTAATGTTTCTCTTACTTTGCAGAGTTATAGAGAATAGATCAGAGTAGATCAGGGTATATAGAGAATAGGTAGGAGTATAGAGTAGATCAGGGTATATAGAGAATAGGTAGGAGTATAGAGTAGATCAGGGTATATAGAGAATAGGTAGGTGTATAGAGTAGATCAGGGTATATAGAGAATAGGTAGGAGTATAGAGTAGATCAGGGTATATAGAGAATAGGTAGGAGTATAGAGTAGATCAGGGTATATAGAGAATAGGTAGGAGTATAGAGTAGATCAGGGTATATAGAGAATAGGTAGGAGTATAGATTAGATCAGGGTATATAGAGAACAGGTAGGTGTATAGAGTTGATCAGGGTATATAGATAATAGCTAGGAGCTGTAGGAAAGATCACGGTGAATAGAAAATAGGTAGGAACAGAAAAAGTCAAAGTTTAGAATGAATTTTTAAAAAGTGGAAATTCAAATTCATCTTAAGTAATTCTTATATTGTGTTATATACAAGATGTATATTTAATACAGTTTACAGTTTACACTTTGTAGTAGTATAATTTTATACACTAACATCAGGCCTCAAAGATACAGAAATTACTAGGATCGATGGGTTTGTTTGTCTTTAAACTCCTAGGAAACTTTCAATTAATTACATATATCAATGATTTATAGCTGTGAAAAGTTGATTAATTTTCAAGACTGGGTCAACTTTATAGTGTCACAACGGTCTAGACAATGTAAAATTCACATCTATAGCTTTAGTTTTAAACAAGCAATTGGCAAAATTACCAACATTTTTGCGTGAGAGCTTGCAACCTTTGGATTCCTGTGAGTAAGTTGGGTTTTCAATGCAGAACAGGAAACAACATAAAAATGCATGCAACGCTTTCATTACTTTGGGAACCGCGGGATTCATTTTCAATTCGATTAAATTTCAGGATATTTAATGATACTCGCACTAAAACCATCTGCCATGCCCCCCCCCTCCCCTCCTCAGGACATGCCATCCCCTCCTCAGGACATGCCCCCCTCCCCTCCTCCGGACATGCACCCTACGCTTAACACGTAATCATTTGATGCACACCTGGCAACCCGTATGTGGAAGAGAGAATTACGGAAACCATAGGGAAATCTACAAATTCATTTATCCAGAAATGCATGTGCCATTGTATATATACAATGGTGATAATCCACATCGCCTTAACTCGATATCCAGAGTGGAAACTTTTAATTCATCGATTAACTACTTAATTCGTAAAAAACAGCCGATTAGTATTTTACGATTGAACCTCCAGAAGGATTTAACTTCATCTCCAAAAGATACACGTTAATGCTTTCTAAAGGAATTAGAAGTGCTGACCTCTGTTTTAGAGTAAATATATCTAAATTCTAGTAAAATTTTTAAGCTGTTAACTGTTGCTTTTCAACTTTTTACACTTTATTTGGAGGATTTTTTGGTTAAAGGAATTTCGACTCTTTGCCACAGACTCAAATTTTCTAATCCCTTTATATTTGCAACATGATGACAATCTTTGATATTTCAAACTTAGTTTATTTGATCCAACATAATTCGTTAAAATATTTTAGGTCTACAACATTGGGTTCTAAAGATATAGGGATAGGGATTTAAAAATTAGAGTTTGTTTCAAAGTGACTCAATTCCTTATCCCTTTTTAAAAAATATTGAAATGTCGAGGTTTTTTTCTTCAGCCACATCCATAATCTTCCCTTGGGTCACATGAGTTGCCACAAAATTTGGGCCTGATAGGTTCAGCCGTTTTTTTAAATTTATTAAATACAAACTAGGAAAATATAAACAATTGAATCCTGTTGGAATAGAGTAATGTTCAATGTTCATTCCTTAATAAAAAGCTGTTTTCTTAAATGCAACAATTCTCATCGAATTCCGCTCATTAAAAAAATTTATTTATGTAGGTCTATGCTAGAAAAAATCTTTAAAAAAGGAATGCCAATCCCTCTCAGAAAAATTGATATATTATATTAAACTATTTGGATGAAATATTTAATCTAAAAATGATGTAAAGCTACTGCATAATCTACGATGGTTCATGAAACTATTGATTTTGTGAAAAATTTTATCCTTCTAAAAAGGTCGTTTTCAAAATAGACGGAAGGCATTGAAAAGATGAAAAGTGAGGAAGAAATCTTTCAGGTCAGAAGCGCTGGATTAGACTGAAGAGCGGAGATGCCGAAAAATTGTGAAGAATAAAAATATATTAAAAATTCTAGAATTGCGAAGTTTACATAATTTTGTCACACGTTTTCAAACAAATTTAATAAAATAAAACTAATTATCATCATTTATAAAATCTAAATTTTAGATTTACTCTTTTTTTTGATGAAAAAAAACACGAGTTCACTTTTCAAAAGTTAAAGTTAAGTGAAACTAATTTTGTGTCTTTTGATCTTTTTTCTATAATCTCATTTTATTTTTCATCTTCAAATTAAAAATCAAAGATTAAGCTTGGATTCAGAAGATGATTAAATTTGAAACCAGAAAAGTAAAAACATTTTTGTAATTGAGAGAAACTATATTTTCTCCGCACTAGCAATGAGAAAAAAACTAGAATAATCCAAAAAATATTGGTTCTAACCGGAATGTTTGGAAATAAGTCTGAGCATAGATTAATAACAATACAGATAGAACACTGGATGTCGTCTTTTCTAGATTTAAGGGTTTTTTCGTTCGCAATAACCCTGAGACAGAAGCCCAAAGGAGTTACGCGCATGTCGCGTTGCATGACAAGACAGAGAGAGATGCGCGTAACTCCCTTGAGCTACTGCCTCTGGGTTATTTTGAACGAAACCCCCATAATCTTGAAAAGACTACGTCTAGTGTTCTATCTGTGCTGTTATTAATCTATGGTTTGAGATAATAATTCTCAGTATATCTCTAGTCTCTATAATTTGTAGGAAATATAAAACATAATATATCTTGATATACGTTTACTATACTTTTATTCAATTACTCCATGTATGTAGATAATGTAGATTACCACAAAATATTTCTTCTGCTAATAATATCTTACAATCATCTAATTCTCCCAACCCATTCTTCCCCCCCCCCTTTTCCCTTCGCAATCTTTGGAAAAGTGAAATTTTTAATATTTATTTAGTTGATTTTTTTCTTTCTTGTAAACGGTTTTTCTAATATTTTAATATTTTTATCATCACTCTTATTATTATCCTTTATTATGACTAAGTTGTCTTCTGCCTCAGTAAACTCAGCTGATCCGCAATATTTTAACATTTCTTGAATAGAAATATGGATTTCACGGATTCTAAGAATTCCTAATATTTCACAGGGAGGGGAGGGGGGGAGGAAAGGGGGGTACATTATCAATCGTTAGGCTGCTAGTACAAAACATAGTACACTTACTGTAAAAGTTTAAAGTTTAAAAATTAAAAGTACGTTTGGGGAAAAATCTGGTCTATTGATTTTTATACACAATTGAATTCATATTTCATATTTTTATTCAACTACAAAGCACGAGATAATACAAATAAAAAATCACAATTTACTATGTAGTTTGGACCCGCCTAACCAGAGTAGGTTGTTTTAATTGGTTGGCCCACTATAAACGAATGAGAATTGCAGATAAAAACAATGTACATTGTACATTTTAAACATAAGAATGATAATAAATCAGGTAAAAGGTAAGGAGGAGGTGAGGGAGTATAAAGAAAAGGGAGGATACTCAGCGTAAGGGTTGGAACAGAGGGTAACATAAGTTATTATTATGTTTATGAACTACAGGGCGAAGAAGATAGTAAAGACTAAGTTTATCCACATGATACACAGTTTTTTTTTTTACAGATATAATTTGCATAACTATCTAAATAGATCTTGGCGACTTTTCTTTTGAACGATTTTGCAGATTTAGTTTCTTTAAGCTCTAATTCAATAGAATTCCATATTTTTGGAAATAAGGCAGAGGGAAAACTTTCTAGGGTTTTAAAGAGAACTCGCTCAAGTTTATATGATTTTGTTCTATTTGGTTCAGCTAAAGAATTAAACATATCCTGGAAGGAAGCTGGAAGGTTTTCATAAAAGTATTTATGCATAAAAGATAGAACACCTAGTTTATATGTATCATCAAGATTTAGGAGTTCTAATCTGAAAAATATTGGATCTGAATGTGCCTTAAATGAACTATTATTTACTGCTCTAATTGCCCTTTTTTGCAAAGACTTGATTTTCTGTAGTTTAGCATTTTTTACACCCCCCCATGTTATAATTCCATACTCAATATGTGGCCTTACAAGTGCATTATAGACTAGTAGACGAATGTTTAACGGTAAAATGTTTTTAATCTGATTCAGAGCAAAAATTGAGCTAGCAATCTTATTGGAAACATGTTCAATTTGATAGTCCCAATTTAAAAATTCATCAATTTTGAGTCCAACAAATTTGAAATATTTATTTGTACAGTTAGTTCCTATTCTTTCTAGTATCTCATTTCCAATTTTTAATTTGCAGTTCTCAGGATTAAAATGCATATTTTTATTCCTAAATATCATAAACTTTGTTTTGGAAACATTTAGTGTTAAACGGTTTGCCTGAAACCATGTAGCTGCCTTTTTTAGTTCAAAGTTCGCATCAATTACTAAAGTTTCGATATGTGGAGATGATTTTAGAAAACTAGTGTCATCAGCAAATAGATTAGTAAAAAAAGACGTTGCTAAAGGCAAATCGTTTATGTATATGAGAAAAAGTATCCAACGCTCAATTTATTTTCAATAAATAATTATAAAAAATTTTCTTTCGAAATCATACCACAGATTCAAGAGTGTATATATAATATGGCATGATTTATTATTTTCATTTTAATGTGACTTAAACAATCTTAAGATCTTCTCAGAAGTCTCATCCTTTATCAAAGAGAATAGAATATATATTCTATTCTCTTTGTCCTTTCTGGTTGACCCTACATATCTTTCGTTTACATTTTTTATTAGAATCAATATTGTAATCACTATAATCTATATTGTAATCACTATAATCTATATTATAATCACTATAATCTATACTGTAATCACTATAATCTATATTGTAATCACTATAATCTTTATTGTAATTACTATAATCTATATTATAATCACTATAATCTATATTGTAATTACTATAATCTATATTGTAAACACTATAATCTATATTGTAATTAATATAATCTATATTGTAATCACTATAATAGTTTAAAAATCCAAAATTTTAAATCAAGAAAGAGAATAAGAAATATTTTTCAAATTTCCCCCCAAACCTCGAAAACCGTTTTCCTTCTGCTACATTTGGGCGTTTTTGGAAACTTTTAAGGTTTTTGGACTTTTAAAAAGGTTCCGCAAAATTCTGAGAAATTTTACAAATTTCAAAATTGTTTAATCTAAACATTTGTTAACCTTACACTTTGCCAAATTTTAACCCTGAGTGAAAATAAATGCAAAGGTTTATGGATAGTTTACACTTTTTTTTTCTGAGGATAACACTTTTAATTTTTAATCAAAGTAAACTTTTTCAGAGTACATTTTTGAAATGTTGGAACCTCATTTTCATTGAACAGTATTTTGTCCAAAAAATTTAAAAGTCTTAGAAAAGCGAACGACAACTCCTGGGTAGCTGGGATGGAAAAGCCAAGACTCAAGAATTCGAGTTTTGTTTGAAATATTTTCATTAAAAGCTTACATTCTCTCCCTCTTGAAGAGAAAACGCTAACCCGGCCATGCCCACGAAAAAAAAGTCGAGCTGATAATCAAAGTTGAACGAAAGATTTTATCAAAATTCTTTGAAATGAACAAAACAGTCCGGTTTTCGTAGATTTGTAGAGTTAAGCTTTCTTCAAGATTTCTGATTGCAAAATGTTGAAAACATTTATATTTTCTATTGTATTCACGACGGGTTAGAATTAAGTTTCTAGTTTGTTAAAATGAAGAGGAATTATTCAAGAAGTAGTTCATAGTTTAATCTAATTCTTTGCCCGTAAATAAACAAAACAAAACACAAAAGAAATTATATTTACTTTCCAGTCAGAACAAACGATCAATGTTTAACATCTAAACACAAAACTATGATATCTAGTTTCTGATTGGAAGCTACAGTAATTACCAGAAAACCTTGGACATATCATTGTCCTTTTTTTCTTTTTAGCATAAGATGTATCCATGAATTTTGTAATTTGTAACTCTCAAAATCCTTAGACACATTTTAAAATATGTAAATGTAGTAATTCTAAATTCGAATTAGTGTTAACCCTAGAGTATCCTTAAGCTAAGTGGAAAAATTACATTGAACACATCAAACAATAAATACATTCTTATCCGTAATACATCCATTCTTAAGTATTTGTAATGAAAATGACTGAGCTCTTAATTCTTTTTCTTTCAAATCTTTGAATTTTTCGTGATGGAAAATATTTGATATTTCCCTATCTTCATATTTCTTTGATTTGAAAGTCCATGGGTGTAAACGATAGAAGACCTTATCCGCAGGAAATGCAGAGAAGATTTATCTGAAACTGATCAAAATTCTTGGAACCCGCTTCAGTGTTTTACTCAGGGCATAGCTTAGAGTAGAGAAAACTAAATGTTCATGGAACATAGTTTAATGTTTTACTCAGGATATAGTTTAGAGTAAAGAATAAAACACATGCTTAATGTTTTACTCAGGGTATAGCTTAGAGTAGAGGAAACTGTATATTCATGGAACATAGTTCAGTGTTTAACTCAGGGCATAGCTTAGAGGAGAGGAAACTACATATTAATGGAACATAGTTCAGTGTTTTACTCATGGTATAGTTTTGAGTAGAGGAAACTATATATTCATGAAAGATAGTTTATTGTTTTACCCAGGGCATAGTTTAGAGTAGAGGAAACTACATATTCATGACACATAGTTTACTGTTTTACTCAGGGCATAGTTAAGAGTAGAGGAAACTATATATTCATGGAAGATAGTTTAGTTTTTTACTCTGGGTATAGCTAAGAGTAGAGGAAACTACATACACATGGAACATATTTCAATGTTTTACTCAGGGTATAGTTTAGAGTAGAGGAAACTACATACCCATGGAACATATTTCATTGTTTTACTCAGGGTATAGCTTAGAGTAGAGGAAACTACATACACATGGAACATATTTCAATGTTTTACTCAGGGTATAGCTTAGAGTAGAGGAAACTACATACCCATGGAACATATTTCAATGTTTTACTCAGGGTATAGTTTAGAGTAGAGGAAACTACATACACATGGAACATATTTCAATGTTTTACTTAGGGTATAGCTTAGAGTAGAGGAAACTACATACCCATGGAACATATTTCAATGTTTTACTCAGGGTATAGCTTAGAGTAGAGGAAACTATATATTCATGAAACATAGTTTAGTGTTTTACTCTTGGTATAGCTTAGAGTAGAGGAAACTAACATATTAATGGAACCGACTTCAGTGTTTTACTCTGGGTATAGCTTAAAGAATAGAATACTACATATTCATGTAATACAGTTCAGTGTTTTACTCAGGGTATAGTTAAAGTAGAGAAAACTACATATTCATGAAACACAGTTCAGTGTTTTACTCTGGGTATAGCTTAGAGTAGAGGAATTGCATAATCGAAATTTTATTCAGAATGAAAGGACAGTGTATTTTTTGGAGAAACAGGGTTTACTCGATGCTAAGACCCTTTTACTTAGATTTTCAAAAATATTAAAGAAAGAATATCAGATATCCTTTTCACATAGATAAAAGATGAATTATTTATAAACGTTGTTGAAATTGTGCAAAAAATATCATTTTTCGCTCGTTAAAAGATATGTTCTTAGAAAACTGATATAATTTAAATCATTTTAATTGTTGAAATCTTCTTCTTTTCGCAAATTATTCTGAGTGGACGGATATATCCCTTACTAGTTCCCCAACTGAAGAGCTTCTATGACCCAAATAAGAAAGGAGGAGAGACTAAGTATTAATCTTCTAAAAGACTGTGGGACTTTAGCATGAAGTATTTAATTTATAGAAGTGTGACCTAATCTCGTATCAAGCTAGAGAATTAAGAAGTATTAATGATCTAATCTCCTAAAATATTGGAGATTGAATATAAATATATATATATATATACTAATATAATATATAATCCACTAGTAACAAACTAGAGAATTAAGAAGTATTTATGATCTAATCTCCTAAAGTATTGGAGATTGAATATATATATACTAATATATAATCCTCTAGTAACAAACTACAGGAAGAATGTAATATGTCCTTATCTCATAAAATATTGGAGATTTAATATTAAGTGTCCTAAGCTAAAAACTTTAGAATGGATATCGATATCAATGCTTGATCTCCTCTTTTTCTTAATCTCCAGATTAAATAATGCTTGTTCTCCTCTTGTTATTAAACGATCGGTATTAAGGATATCCCATTCTAAAGTTTTCAGCTCTAATCTCGTAACAGACTAGAAGATTAAGAATGTGTCTTAATCCCATAAAATATTGGATATTGTATATTAAGTGACATAATCTCGTAATCCAAGTGGATTACGAAGTATAAGGTCCTTATTACAAAGATAAGTGTCCTAATCTTCAAGTAAACTATTTTGTAAGTCTGTGACTTTTCAAGAAGAAATTATTATTCTGAGTTGTGACAATCTTCAGAATGAAGAGGAATTATAAAAAGTAAAAATGTCTTCCTCCAAGAAACTTTATATGGAGAAAATTGTATAAATAGACGACATGGGAATAGCATTAGAGTTCTTTCACATTCAAAATATATGTAGATTTACACCGGTAAACTTAGTACCTACGGAGTACGGATATTTTTTTAAGTTAAATAAAACTTGAAGCTAAACTATTGATCGGTTTAAAAAAAGGTTGATAATTAATCAATTAAAGCTTTAAATCAGTTATAACCGATGACTAAACACAATTTAGAACTAATTGAAATAATAGATGATAATGATAAAAAGCACAAAACCATTCCACGATCATTGAACTTTAGACAATAGAATAGCTTGACAAAGTAAACTGCTAAAAAAAACTGATTTTGCATGTTTCTCATGTTTTCCAGATATTTTAAAGGAACAGTTTTCAAAAGATATTAAAGGAACAGTTTTCAATAGATCTTAAAGGAACAGTTTTCAATAGATATTAAAGGAACAGTTTTCAATAGATTTATAGGAACAGTTTTCAAAAGATCTTAAAGGAACAGTTTTCAAAAGATCTTAAAGGAACAGTTTTCAATAGATATTAAAGGAACAGTTTTCAATAGATATTATAGGAACAGTTTTCAAAAGATCTTAAAGGAACAGTTTTCAAAAGATCTTAAAGAAACAGTTTTCAATAGACCTTAAAGGAACAGTTTTAATAGACCTTAAAGGAACAGTTTTCAATAGATCTTAAAGGAACAGTTTTCAATAGATCTTAAAGGAACAGAACACTTACTTTATAATTCTCATATCTTGATTTTTTTTATCCTCAAGTATTCTAGGTTTGACATATCAACGGTCTATGTCATCAGTTGGCTAAGATATATTGAAAAGAAAATTAGAGTTTGTGGCGACAGCTCAATTTCTAAATGAACTTTTTCTAATTGAATATTTTTTATATTAAAATATTTAGAACAATGCGCCACATAACAGAGATAATTATAACTATCCCCTCCTCCTCCTAAAAGATGACAAATTATTGTAAAGAACTAAAAATATGTCAATGACTAGAGATAAACACCATTGGTGTTTGCTTTGTATTCTCTGTAATACATTGAACAATTTTATAGCTGTCATCGTTACATCCAGGCAAGAGATTTGGATCTTAAAATTGGTCAAATTAATCGGCTTTTGTGTTCTGGAGTAAACAATTTTAAAATTACAGATTTTTTTGTTCATCTATTTTTTAAACAGTTTTCTTGGATTCTAAAGTAGTATAAGAAGGGTTGTGCTATTACTGTAAATTTTTAATTATTTACAATGTCTTTACAGGTAAGTTAAGTGAACTTTACTTTACCAAGGTTTCCTGAGACCAATGTTGGTCGAGGGGCCCGTGGTTAAGTAAAAATTTAATTTCCCAAAAAAGTAGTTGCACACAATTTTATTGTCCTTTGCGATGAAAATGCGCTTATTTTTTCAAGAAAATATTGAAGAGCGGATGGTAATTTTACTTAAATGTCCTAAGGAACGTAAAGAAACTTAACGGTTGGGGGAATCATTGGCACGTCTGTAATGTTGGTTAAAAGGCGGATAAAATTTTATTGTTTGTTCACTAGTATAAATAAAGTAACCGAACACTCCCCTCGAAAGCTATAATGTTCTATAAATGCTTATATCTATGATACCTTGAAATATCCAAAGGTTACAGCATCGGGTGGTAAAAATAAAAGATTTTAGTAGCAGATTTTGAGGTGAGTATTTAGTTCGGTTTCTATTTCAGAAAGTTTATATTAAAGTTAATCTTCTAGATTAATTTTAGTGAGCTTTACCATATAATAAGGTTGATCCTATAGTTCAACAAGTTTATCCCTTAGTTCAATAAGGTTAATTCCTCAATAGTTCAATAGTTTATTAAGGTTATGGATCCATTACTTCTTAATGAGGTTGATACCTTAGTTCAATAAAATTTGTCACAATAGTTCAGTACTTCAGAAAGGTAGATTTTTTACTTCAATGAGCTTTATCTCTTAGTTCTATGAGCTTGGTCCCATTTGGCTTTAAGGAATTTGATCAGGGGCTAATACAGGATTTAAGTGAGGGGGGTGCTAGATTTATTTCGGAACAAAAACATCTAGATTTAGGAACCAAAAGACGCGTCGATGGCGAAATCTTTTTTTTTGACTTTCCTGTTTTGCACTAGGTTTTCTTTCGATTAATGAGTTATTCTGAAATCTCATGGGGTGCGAAGGTCCTGTCGCCCCCCTCCGTATCCGCCCCTGAATTTGATCCCTAAGTTTAACAATCCCTGATTTAATTAAAATTGCTTATAATAAGTGATGGTCTTTTTGTATTTTTGTGAAGTAAAAAAAGAACACAAAATTTCTGTTTACGAAGATTGCAATTTATTTTTACACAAACTCCAGATAGAAAAACTGCTAAGATTGGTTTTGACGTTAAAAAAACAACTGCTTCTTAATTCATCCTGTTTCCTTTTTACCACCTCTGTGATTACCAAGTATAGTTCTAAATAGTTTTCTTTTCAAGTTTTCTCTCCTAAAACCTCGACCAGTTTCCTAACTTGTTTCCTAACAAAATGAAACTAATAAAACTAAATGTTCAATCAACCCTGCAGTTTATATTTCTGACACGGAAATGAAAGAAAAAAGGAAACTTGCCGGGTTTACAAGGTTCGAGGGTTTAATATCTTATGCTTTCATCTACACTGTGATTGAGCTGGAAAAAGATTTAAATACTTAATATTTTTGATACCAGAAATTATTAACAAAAAAGACTATTTTGTTAAAACTGCGCTTAAAGTTTGAAGAAAAAAACACAACGCTCGGTGTCGCCCTTTGTTTTTAATGAATTCTCGGCGTTTCTCAAATTTTCTTTTACAAAGAAAAAATAATGGTTGGGGGTAAACCCCCACCCTATTTGTGAATCAAGCAATATTAGCTAAAGCTTGGTCGTTTTATACTCTTTGAACAATAAAATAATTCAAAAATCAACAAAATCAAATACTGCATGCTGTAAGGGAAAATATAAAAATGTAAAAATTGTTGTTGATGATTAAACATTTTATATTTTATGGAACATAAGGATGTTTAGCACATATATATTTTGCATTTTGTTAAAAAAAACAAGATTTTTTAAGGTTTCATCATAGCCGAGAAAAACATGAATACATGAATATAAGTATCATCGAATAAATGCATAAACAACAAGAGGAAATTTTTATAAATCTGAAATTATTATTTTTAAACAGGGACATAAATAAAATTTAAAAAACGACATTTTGCATGATTTAAGAAAACAAACACTTCCATTGGATTTAAAAAAAATATTTAGCTTAATCCTAAAAGATCTAAGACTCTCAGTGAAAAATAATGTTTCTCGCAAAACAAACTGACGTTGTGCTGTATTCCCGACATTTATCTTATCAAAATTCATTATTCAAAAATAGCGCAAAAGACCTTTTATACTTAATATTTGAAATACATAACCCAAAAAAGTATAAAAAAGAAAATACGAAAAATTAGATTCAATGGGTTCTAAGTTACGACTCCCGAGATTTTAATAAGTGTCCCTTAGTTTACCGTGAATTTAAAGCTTAATGTATCTTAGATATTAGAAATGCACCACCCCCCCCCTCATGGAAAAAAGAACGAAAAATCTACCATTTAATCAGAGCTGAAAACTTTAGAATGTTGGATATCAGGATTAATGCTTAATCCGTTCTTTTTCTTAATATCCAGATTAAATATGGCTTGTTTTCCACATGAATTTAATCTCCAGGTTCATTAACAGATCGGATTAAGGATATCTCATTCTAAAGTTTTCAGCTCTGGTTCAGTGACATAAACTGTATCTACAAGAAGTGTACTTTGATTTGTACCTGCAAAATATTTATGTTTTCTCACTGTATACATATTTTTTGTCTTAACCAATCAGAGGAGAACAGCATTATGAGAAGTAATCACTGATAGCCAATTCTCATAGGTTCTAATATCCATATTATTGCAACCTGATGGTTTAAACCTTTGATATTTTACACTTAGATTATTTGAAATATCAGAAATCATATTTTAAAATATGGAAGGTCTACGACATTGAGTTTGAAAGATATAGGGATTAAAAAATCACAGTTTGTGACAAAGACTCAAACTCAATTTAAATTATGAAATTGTTGTTAATATATATATATATATATATATATATATATATATATATATATATACATGTTTGTACCTAAAGAATTAAAACAACAAATGTCTGCAACCCAAACAATGTGCTTGAGACAGTATTTACATCTTTAATCCAACACTGACAATACTTAAACATCTAGGACCTAGGCAAATAGAAGAAAATGGTAATTAAAGATGACAATTTCCTTTTGTTAAACATTGTGCATGATGTATCTAAAATTAGCATGACAAAGATTTTTTTTACAACAATGCATCAACTGTTAAAATTTTGTTAAAATTTTTTTTTTTTTTGTAATTTGACATATTTTAGCCGGGCAATGATTATCTTTAAAAGTTTGTTTAAAAAGCTTTCTAACAAGAATAAATAAATCAGGTTAGAATTAGTCTAGGTTTGGAGATGATTTGACGGAAAGATAAGACGGACGGTTAGAAAGAACAGATACGGTTGGATGGTTCACTCTCTCCTCGCAGCTCAGGGTCTCACTAGAGACTGCCGGCTCCAGCTATGCTTTAAACCTCTGGATCCGTCCACAAGTATTAAAGCCGGTTTCTCCGGAACTGTTCAAAAATATCAAATATACAATCTTCTAGATCAGCAAACAATTTGATAACAACCTACTTTATGATTGTGGAACTGTGCAGAACCACGGGAATGTGTTTAGCTAGGTTTAACAGTTCTTAGTTGAATAGGTTAACTTTTACAGAGAAAACTTTGTTTCCAGGCAAAGCTGGGTTCCCAAGCTAGTAATCTACTAAAATAACATTTAGCCATTTGAATTTAAGATTTTTAATATCAGATTTATGTTAGAATTTTTTAAACACACAAATAAATATAAATATCTAGTGTTCTATATAATACCAAACTTAGAAAACTTTGAAAACTGACCCTCCAAAATAAAACCTGGGTAAGGAAATCTGTCTTTGTCCCAACCTCTGATTTTCTATTTTTGCAATATTTTTGCAACCCAATGTCGCAGACCTATTATAGGTCAAACTATGAATACTTTTAAATAAAGTAATCTAAGTTAGAAATATCAAAGATTTATTGCATCAAGTTGCATAGAAATAGGAATTAGAAATGCCTTTAGACCTTCTTGGTTATGAAATTAATTAAGAAATTTAATTTACATTTTTTTAAAAATAATTAAAGTTTTTTTTTGCAATCTGAGGTCTCTTGTTTAGCAAATGCGAGTTATTTCGTGATATCGACAAATGCAATATTACTGCTGCTATACACAAATTTTAGCATTATTTTGTGTGCATCTGCTTTTATTAGTACAGCTGAAAGTAAGGGAAATGGGCTTGATTCTGTAAAAAGATTATTGTTGCAGTTCTTTATTGTCAATCCAATTCTAAAGTTCTTCCAAAATAATATTATCAAAAAAGATAAAACCCCTGTTATTTTATACATCTATAATTTGAAACCCTTTTCCTAAAAACATCCCGGTATTTTAATATTGAATTATCCCGGTATTTTAATATTGAATTATATCCCGGTATTTTAATATTGAATTATCCCGGTATTTTAATATTGAATTATATCCCGGTATTTTAATATTGAATTATCCCGGTATTTTAATATTGAATTATATCCCGTTATTTTAATATTGAATTATCCCGGTATTTTAATATTGAATTATCCCGGTATTTTAATATTGAATTATAAACAAATTTAAAAGTTTTAAAAGTTTTGAAACAATTTTGATCAAACAAAAACTCAAAAATTTGGGAAAAAGACCAAAAAAACTTATTTTTTTAAATCTTTTGCTACTTTCGTTAAATGACTGTAAACTCCTTGAAACAGTGGCATGTCCGATTCGCAACGGGTACCAATAAAAGTTTTGTTTGATTTCTCTGCAAAGATGACTTGCAAATGTCTTGGTTCCGAAACAAGATAGAAATTCAGGGGACATTAATTCCAAAACTAACACTTGGCCCATTTCGAACACTGAGTGTTAGAAATGGGCACAAATTGAAAGACTGAGTTTTTGGGATCCCGGCCTATATCCAGAGTAAAAGTCGATACTAAAAACTAACCAACATTTTATTAAACATGACGAGGTAAACAATTCCCAATTTTAAACTTTTAAAAATCAAAATTATAATAAGACTTCTTATTATATTAAATCTCTTAACCGTTTTCAAGACAATGTCAGGTTTTCCATTTCCGAACATATCCTGAATTTGAAACATTGTCGCGTTTTCGAGACAAAAACCCACTTTCATGTTTTTGAGTATAATCCACAATTCAAAACAAATTTCACTTTCATAACTTACAAAACAAATCACTGGAAACAAAAATGATCTTATGAAGACTAAATTAACTTCTGAACTATTTTCTAGAATCTAAGCTTCCACATTTTATTTGTTAAATTAGAGAATATCGATGATTTATTTTCAACCATTTTAAGCAAACAGTTTTCCGCATTTCTACTTAAATCTATATTGTAAGAACAAATGATACTGATATTTTGATTTCTCAATGCTGTAATGATTTTTAAATTATAAAAACAATATTTGTTTATTTTCTATTTTGTTTATATTTTACATTATCAAAACATCTTGTTTTGTTTCATTATCAGAATCAAACACTTGTCGAAACAGAAAAACGACACTTTCTTCCATATTATTGATCAAATTAAGGTTTATGGATATTGCTGTTAATCTGGTATTGGTCCTCTTAAGATGTAGAATCTCTTAACATTAGGACGACAGTTCCATTAATGGCAAAAACGCTTTATAAATTAAGAGAATTAAGGAGCATTTAGAGTAATTGCTGCTTCTTTTGTATTAAATATTTTTTATATTAGAGATTATAAATTAAATGCTCTTTTTTCCACAGATTATTCCTCATTCTTTCTTTATTAATCTGAAAAAACTAACATTCATATACTTGTGTTATGAATCAATCTTTGCACTCTTTTAGTACACCCCTGACCCCATTTTTGTTTCTCACCACAAACAATAAAAAAAAGAATTACATTAAGATTTCCAAAATATTAAATACCTTATCAGAAATTGAGTTGTATAATTTAGAGAAAAACGTATTGTAATAGAGCTTTGAAATGTCGAATTATTAATGCAATTCTATTAGATCAAATTGTCATTGTTAGAAATATAAAAAGGTGTACAGAATCAGATTGCAAAGATTAGGAATAAAAAAATTTCGAATGTGTGGTGAAAGAAACATTCATCTGTATTTATCTAACCAATTTGATTCGTTAATTAGTTGCATTTTCATCCAAGCATCTCATTATACTCCACCTGGTATTTTCTTTAGATTAATATCCTTCCCCGTTAACCTTATACTACAACGAAGTTCAGTGAAAATGGGATTCCAAGTTGAGGCTCGCTTAGTTAATAACCATCCCTTAGTTAACTCCCTTTCTTGAAGAGGTATCGAGAAGAACTAAATTGTTTAAATTTCTAATATGTAACCGGATAAACTTCAATTTCTCATACTTGATGCGTAAAATCAAAACGAGAGGATCTACGAAGTCAAAATTTGATATTCTCCTTCTGTCTAGCTAATTACTTTTAATAAAGTAATGGAACATTTAAAACAAGAAACTCGGGACCTGAATTGTTTTCTATTATTTACAAACTTTTTTAGAGTTATGAAACATATGAAGGCTTGTTATTAAGAAATATACTAAAAGCTGCCAGTAGCAAAATCTGGATCCAGCTATTCAGTCCGGGAAATTTTTTTGAGGTTTTTAAATATTTTCTCCTGAAACACGTAATTTTGTATGTTTTTGTTTTATTTTATAAATAAATAAATAATTACTTACTTAAACAACTCACAAATGAACCTGAGTTGCCAGTGCAAGTGCAAGTATCTGAAAAAAAATTATCAAACAATTTATTTCAGAAAATGGTCTATTAATTTTGAATTTACTATTCTTGCATATTCTGTACGGTGAGTACTTACATTTTTTCAAAGATGTGTTGGAATTGTACAAATAGCACATATTGAGCTTTTGCACATCCTGTGCAGTAATTAGTAAGAATTAAAATATGTATAAAAGAGTTTTTTTTTTTAAATCTGCTAACTAAATTAAAAGCATTTCAAAGTTTAAATGTGAGAAATATCCAAAAGTTGTAAAAAAAATCTTTCTTGCAGTTTCTGATAATTTTTTTTGTTCTAACTGATCCAATTATCTTAGAAATTGAGATTACCCAATTATCAAAGCAGGTTTCAACTTTCAAATCAGGGTGCTTTGAAAATTATGGAGAAAATGCAATGTAGCATAATGTTTTCTAATAATTTTAAAATCATAAAAGTGCAATTTTAGTAAAAGACTTTGCTAATTGTATGAATAGAGCGCCATTGATTTTAGGTAAAAAAACATTTTCATATCAGAGGAATTGGGTTTAGCAACAAACTCAAACTTTCCAATGCCTATATCTTGGAAACCTGATGGTGCAAACCTTTAATAATTCAAACTGAGACTATTTAATCTGCCAGAATTTACAGTTTAAAATTTAAAAGGTCTATCACATCGGGTTGCAAAGAAATTAGGGGTAAAAAAACAAAGTTTTTGGTAAAAACACTGTCGTTTAAAAATAAATATAAAAAATTAGGTCAACCCTTTGACGTCATAGAGCCAGGGGAACTAAACTAACGATATTTTGGTTTAAAATTTGGTTTTGATGATGTTTCAAATCTCATAGAGTAAGAGTACACAGTGTGTACGTGTGAGTTCCTACTCTTTTGAAAATATATTTCGGTCTGGGTTGACCCTCTTCAGTTCTTGAGATTTGTTTTTGTCCTGAGGATTAAAAACAAACATTTTCGGTCCAAAATTCTGAATAAAAGTAAATCCAGCTGTATTCGAATTTCCTTTCCGTGATTATCCTGCAATCTTTCCAATCTTTGTGTTTATTTGACATTTCTAAAATATAAACACTGTACACATTTCCTACCTTTATTCTTGTTAAACTCTTCTTTAGGATCTGTCCAAAATTATGTAATTGTATTTTCAGAGAATTGAACTATTTTTTTGGCGACAACTTAGGTTTTCTGAGTATTTGTTCAACTGTTCTTGTATTTTTAACCTAACTTTAAAAAAAAGTTTTGATATTTTTGAATGAATCCATATAAAGTATATAAGACAAAAGGAGTTTAGAATATAAACATTTATAATAATGTTTGCAGTGATGTTTACTTGTGTGAGTTTTATCATATCTTAAAATAATTTTGTAGATATTTTTAATTATTAATATCATTGCATATGATATCAACGCCGGCATCTATCATCATCATATGTTTTATACACTTTTATATATATTACAAATAATTATCTATGCATATTGTCCAAATTTAGTCTAAAATAGACGCTGCTTGCAGAAAAAATCTGTTTATAGCACATTTTTTGCTTTGCGTATTTAGTACACCCCTCAATTGTAGTTTGTTAATATTTTATTAATTTAAAAATATAAAATAACCTTTATGTAAGGTTTTAGAATTAAAGTAGTATTTTTAATTAAATATTTTGCAGGTTTTGTTTTTGGTTCTGAATTCGATATCCGGTGTTCCTTTAACTCAGCTCCAGCCAGAAACCAGAGGAGCCACACATCAAGAATATCTGACATACCTTCCACACTCCGGAGCGAAGGTTTCGGGATACCTCCAGGATAATATATCATGGGATCCAGGATACATTCAAGAAACTGGAGTAGAGAGTGCAGGATACCCACAGGATACTGGAGCAGAGAGTATTGAATACTTCCAGGATACTGGAGAAGAGAGTCCAGGATACCTCCAGGATACTGGAGTAGAGAGTCCAGGATACCCACAAGATACTGGAGCAGAGAGTCTAGGATACTTCCAGGATAGTGGAGCAGAGAGTACAGGATTCCTCCAGAATAGTAGAGCATTAAACCCAGGTCTCTTCCAGTATACTGGAGCTGGAAAAACAGAATACCTTCATTATCCTGGAGTAGGAAATTTAGGACATATCAAGGATACTGGAGCAGAACATCTGGTGACACTTCAGGACACCGGTGCAGGAAATCTAGGAAATCTTCAGGATTCAACAAACCCGGAAATTCACCAGGATGATGGAACAGGAAACCCTGAATATCGTTTAAATATTAAAGCAGGAACTACAGATCACTTCTTGGAAACTGGAGCAGATTCAGGATACCCACAGGATACTGGAGAAGATTTAGGATACCTCCAGGATACTGGAGCAGATTTAGGATACCTCCAGAATACTGGAGATACAGTTTACTTGCAGGATACTGGAGTATGGAATCCACATCAACATCTACCTCAAGAGTTTACTACTTCACCGAATCCCAGGAATCCACAATGGAATTCAAAACAGGATTTAGGACCAGGAGAACCACAAGAAGTTCATCCTTCTCATTCCGTCCCTGCTTTAGGAGATTCATCAAACCTTCAGCCGTTCCCCGGCATGGATTGGAGTAATCATGATCCGTTCCTGTCCTCCCAAACCCAGGATAATCCAAAAAATAAACCTAAATCTGAAAGAAAAACATTTAACGGGATACAGGGAACGTTCAAAAATATTCTCGGCGGTCTGCCTGGAATCAACCAATTACCTGGTCTTGGTGGGAATCAAGGTCAAGTTGGAAGTCAAACTAATCCAGTTACTGGAGCTCAAGCAGGACATGGGTTGATGCAGGAATATAAACATGAAGAAGGGCATCATGAAGAACCTCACCATCAGAATCATCATGATCAAATGTATGTCCATCACCACGATCATGGTGATCATGTTGATCATGACTTTGTCGATCATGGTGTTCATGATGAACATACTTATGCTCATGAGTCAGGCCATAATGGCGAATATGATGATCACGAGGGAGAAGGACATCATTATGATGCCGGACACCATGGAGATCCAGGTCATCATGAAGATCAAGAACACCGTAAAGTTCATGAAGAACATATTTACCATGAACCTGTCGAAAACCATTTCTACTACGAGACTGAAAGTCACCATTTCAAAGAGGATCATCAACATCATCATCATCAGGAGAACAATCATCATCATCATCTTCATCAGGCTCATCATCATCATGATCTTCATAAACATTTACACAAAAATGTTCAAAATATTGAACATTATCAGAAAAAAGATTTTACACATCATAATGAAATTGTTCATGATGAAGGGGTGCATGAACTTGAAACAGTGGTGGCAGAAGTCAATGAGCATCATGAACACCATAGTGAACCTTCTGGGGAACATTTTAAGCACCCTGGTCCATCCCAAAGGTCCCAAATCGATTCAGGACCCAAAGGCATCAATTTACCAACTCAAAACTACCAAATCTCTAATCTAAACTCTGTGCTTCCTCATAATTTAACTCCAGACCGCATACAGGACCCTGACTTACACCCAGAGAAAATTAAACCTGGTCCTGCTCAGGTCGAATTTAGAGATCAAGATTATTCCCCGAACCGTCCGCATGAGGGAGGTCCAACCAAACACATTCTCCAATCCAACCCTACTCCTACTCCCTCTAAACCTAGCGGATCCGAACCCGGAAATCTATTAAACCTGTTCTTTCCGAAACCATTTACTGTATTTGGATAGTTTGTCTTCTTTAATATCCTCAGTATTATATTAAAGCTTAGAACAACAGCCTTTAGTTTCCAAATTTTCAATTTTCAATTTTACAATTTTACAATTTTACATTTAATCTTATTTATAAATAAATGCTGTTTATAGCCTAAGCAAAAAACACCTAAATATGATATATTTAGTTAAATTAAATCTAAAATAATCGTAGTATGTAAACCAGCTGAAGTGCTAACTAAAGTGCCCGTAGTATCCTTGGTTACCAAGGGGGTAAATGTAATATTTTTCACATAAACAAATTCTTTAAAGGGAGTGTCCGGGAAAAATGAAAATGGGTATGGGTTTACATCGAAAAACATTCGATGGTGATTACTACTAATCTTACTTCTATCTGTTGCGTCTATAAGGAGTAAATGTTTAAAAACGAAAGTTACAATATTCGACTCAGATCGTAAATAATTCAATTTAATATTTAAATTGAATTATTTACGAGTGGTATGTTGCAACTTTCTGAATTTTTATGGCGCTACGTTCTTCCGTATGAGTCGTCTTTAACCATTTTCTCCTTATAGACGCAACAGATAGAAGTAAGATTAGTAGTGATCACCACCGAATTCTCTTCGACGTAAACCCTTTCATTTTTCGCGAACACTCCCTTTAAGTAGTTAGGTTTGGCCATGACAGTAGGGTACATGCAAAGAGAAACATATTTTGACACGTTGCTTTATACATGAGCTTGGGAACCCAGCTATGACTGGAATAAAAGTCTACCAATTATTAAAAACCCAGCTACGAACATTCACATAGCTCTATCGTGTTCCTCGTTCAAAATTTGATGCAAATCGGTCAATGGGATTTAAGAGTTATGATCGCTAATACAAACAAACAAATAGACAACCCCCCAAACCGAGATTACTAGATTATGTATATTGATTATATAATGAAATTTTCGTGACTCATAAATGTTTAATTTTTCAAACTAAAATCTTGATTTCATGAAATCTACGTGTTAATGTTCCAATTACTGAAAAATTCCTGCTAAATCTTATTTTTCAAATCTCTAAAGAAGTGTTTTCAATTTATATGCATAATGCAAATTGCATATGATTGTTTTAAAGTTTTCATACGCTTGAAAACCATTGCGGGTTTAATTTTTACAAAATGTAAATCTGTTTCTAGATGTTAATGTTGATTACTTGGGTTACTCACTAACATCGTGCAGACTCTTAAAATAGGATACGATGTTGGAAAAATCCTTCAAAGTTTTTAAAATATATTTAAAAATTGTGATTGTTAAATACCACCGATTATGAAATTTGAAACTTATTTATTTTACAAGAAATGTGGCCTAATCCTTCCAGAAATACATGTATTATGACAATACAAAGGGATTGTAAGCGTAACTTCAAGTGACCCTCCATACAAAGATGGCAATGCCCGGTTCAAAACTGTACACTTGAAACCTTATAATCTTATCAGTAATGTGGAGTATTTTTGTTTTTTTAGGTAAAAAAGTGTTCAATTCTGATAATTTCTATTTGTTTTCTTGCTGTGAAAATGCGTAAGTCACTTTTGTAGAGAAGCTACAATAGAAAATAACTATTTTTCAAAATTGAAAACATGGATATCTTATTCATCCTTGGTCAGACAAAGCTTTTAAGGATACAACGTGAATAGGGATTTGCCATCTTTGCATGAAGGGTCACTTGAAATTACGCTTATAATCCCTTTTTAAGTACGAAGACGACTATTATTTTTTATTTTCTTTTTATTTACAAATGTAATTATATGATTATCTACACTTTTATTTACATGTAATTATATGATTATTATATATCTTTATATATCTTTATATATCATTATATATCTTTATTTATCTTTAAATATCTTTATATACCTTTATATATCTTTATATATGAAGATATATCTTTATATATCTTTATATATCATACAATTATGTAGTTTTTTCATTTTTGTTTAAAGTATACTTTACTTTTCATTTTATGCTGTAATATCTTTATTCTCCTGTATTCCATATACTGTAATCTCTTTGTATTCCTTCTATATATTGTAATCTCTTTGTATTCCTTCTATATAGTGTAATCTCTTTGTATTCCTTCTATATACTTTAATCTCTTTGTATTCCTTTTGTAAACTGTAATCTCTTTGTATTCCTTCTATATACTGTAATCTTTTTGCATTCATTCTGTATACTGTAATCTCTATGTATTCCTTCTACACACTGTAATCTCTTTGTAACCCTTCTATACACTGTAATCTCTTTGTATTCCTTCTATATACTGTAATCTCTTAGTATTCCTTCTATATACTGTAATCTCTTAGTATTCCTTCTGTATACTGTAATTTCTTTGTATTCCTTCCATACACTGTAATATCTTTGTATTCCTTCTATATACTGTAATCTCTTTGTAACCCTTCTATACACTGTAATCTCTTAATATTCCTTCTATATACTGTAATCTCTTTGTATTGCTATTATACACTGCAATCTCTTTGTATTCCTTCTGTCTGTACACTATTATTTACTCCGAATCCGTGTTGTTGTAAAAATTCAGTTTTTAATCTTTATCCATTCAACCTTTCTTTAGATTAGGGTTCAATACTTTTATGATATTAAGATTGTGAATTCATTACAGCATTTTTGTTGGCAAGTAGTTCACAACTAAACAGGTCATAATTGAGTCATAATTGCCCTTTAATATTTTGTTAGCTTATGCATTTAGTTTTGTGCTAGTTCTTTATTTTCCCTTTCTGTATTAAACTTCTTTTTCTTCAAAAATTAAGAAAAATTTAACCAATGCATTTCGTTTCAATCTATGCGTTCTAACTGTTTGAATATCTTTTTAGGTCATGTTATGGTCTGTTTAGTTATGTTTTATATTAAGTTTATGTCGATTTGTTTTAACTTATGTACGTACTGTTTCACATAATCTCATACTGCTATGACACGTTGCATCAATGTTTAAGACTGGGTCGACTTTAAGGCGTCGAATGCCTTGTCCTTTGTTTTTATCCTCACTAACCACGTGGATTTAACGGTTCTGTCAAAATTCCAGAAAGCTGTGACTTTCGATCAAAATTTGACCCATTAAAGATAATTTGTTAGCCTTTTCCCTTTTATACTTTTTTGTCGGCATATGCATTTTGAATGAAAATGTATAGCATAAATCCGTAAAGTAAATAATTGTTGAATTATAGACCAAAACACGTTTTATTTCAAGTAGAAGAAACCGAATGCTGCTCACTCTGGTTAGTCCGGGGTGTAACTCAATAATACTTTTTTCCCGCTCCAAGCATATTTTGACTATAGAGCAGATGCCTATAGCTTTAGTTTTGAAGAAACGTGGCAAAGTTCTCAAAACTTTTCGTTAGAGCTTGCAACGTTTGGATCACTGTGGTTAGAGCTTGCAACGTTTGGATCACTGTGGTTAGAGTTTGCAACGTTTGGATCACTGTGGTTAGAGCTTGCAACGTTTGGATCACTGTGGTTAAGTTTGCAACGTTTGGATCACTGTGGTTAAGTTTGATACATTTTCTATCTTTTTCCTTCAGATAGATATAACATATACATGATTTCTACCTTATATTTTTCCTTCAGATAGATATAATATATACATGCTTTCTACCTTATATTTTTCCTTCAGATAGATATAATTGTGAGCTGAACAAAAGGAAAAGTTACTCGAAGCGGGATGTACTTAGGCAAAGGACAAGTAATTCGAAGAATGACAAATCCAAAGGCGATTAGATTAGGGAAACACTCTCTTCTACCAGACACACATAGATGAGAACTTCTTGAAAATGTTTATTCAGTAACGAAGTTTCCTACAAAATACAAATTGTTATTGGCGTACATGCATGTAAATAATAATTGTTAATAAATGGGTATTNATTGTGTTTAAATAGGTTCTTTTTAATGCACTTTAAGTTTTACTAGATCCATGAGGTTATTTATGTAAAATCCTTGGCAAGGTTTGGTTTGGCGGATGGCCGGAGTACGGAGTATTCAACGGAGATACAATCTGTCGGAGACGACCTTTGAAACAGGGTTACATTAGGGATATGGTTCACAATAATATATACATACTTTCTACCTTATATTTTTCCTTCAGATAGATATAACATAGACATGATTTCTACCTTTTATTTTTCCTTCAGCTAGATATAACACATACATGATTTCTACCTTATATGTTTCCTTTTCTTCAGATAGATATAACATATCACGATTTCTACCTTATATTTTTCCTTTTCTTCAGCTAGATATAATATATACATGATTTCTACCTTATATTTTTCCTTTTCAGCTAGATATAATATATACATGATTTCTACCTTATATTTTTCCTTTTCAGCTAGATATAACATATACATGCTTTCTACCTTATATTTTTCCTTTTCAGCTAGATATAACATATACATGATTTCTACCTTATATTTTTCCTTTTCAGCTAGATATAATATATACATGATTTCTACCTTATATTTTTCCTTTTAAGGTTTGCTCTGTTCTGTTATTTTCTGCTCTGCTCTGTTCTGTATACTGTTAAGTACTGTTCTATTCTGTTTTATTCTGTTCTATTCTTTTCTATTCTGTTCTGTTCTGTTCTATCATGTTCTATTCTGTTATCTCATGTTTTATTCTGTTATATCATTTTCTATTCTGTTCTATTCTGTTCTATTCTGTTCTATTCTGTTCTATTCTGTTCTATTCTGTTCTATTCTGTTCTATTCTGTTCTATTCTGTCTTGTTCTGATTAATAGAAGTTAAAAGTTAAAGCATCGTGTGTTAAGAATATCCTGCAGAATTATGTTGTCTCAAAAACTAGGAAAGAATTATAAATGATGACAAAAAGCTGCTTTTTATATATAAATTACACCCATGCTGTACAATTTACACATTTTTTTGGAAACATGTTTTCAAAGAAAATGAATGAAACACATTGGAGTTGAGTTTTTGCCACAAACTCTGATTTTCTAATCTCTGTATCTTTGTAACCCAACGTCGTAGATCTTAGATATTTGAAACTATTAATACTTATAGATAAAATAATCTAAGTTTGAAATATTAAAGGTTTTCACTATCAGGTTGCAAAGATATTGGGATCAGACGATTTGAGTTTGTGGCAAAAACTTAATTCCTTTCTCTCCCTTAAAGCATAAGCCTTTAATGACGACCTACCAGCTACTCTCATTCTCTAATTGGTCAAAACTTTGCGGAACTCAGCCAATGAAAAATCAGTGAATGAACAAGAATTCATTTAAAGATTCTAAGCTTAGTTCTGATGGTTTTATAAGCAATATTTTAAAATTTTTTACTGGACATTTTTATTTGGGCAGGTTTTTTAAGACAATATTCATTAGGTGGAGGAGGAGAGGGGTCTGCATCAGGTGGGGGTAGGACTGCATCAAGTAAAAAGGGGGAGGGGTCTCCATCATTGCAAAGAGGAGGTGGGAGGGCGACAAAGAAAGAAAAGCATCTTCATTTTTAGGATGGTGGGATCTGTGTTTGAGAATAGGGTGGCCGACGAAGTTGTTGTTCTATAAGGACGAGATTAACATTCCATGGAATCCAGGGTCCGAGTTTTAAGAAAGGAAAGAATTTCTAGAATCGTGCATTGTATAATGCAAGGAACAAGATGTGCCAGGGCCCGAAAAGTTTAACTGTAAAGTATAGTCTACTGTTTCAACTTTCCAGCTTTAGTTTAGAGTTCAGGTCGGCGCGCTACAGTCCAGTATTCAGCTCAGGTCAGCGGGCTATAGAGGGGTCAGTTTATACTCAAACAAATACAAGGATGCCACATTTCTACCGATACAGGAAAACACAATTTTAAACGAATTGTCCACAAAAATATGTATTACTAAAAGTTTCAACATTCCGTGAAGTGGAAGTGTATAAGACAAGACAATACTATTTTTAAAAGTTTATTTTTAATATAAGTTTTATCTAAGAAATGATATTCTGGAACTCGTCTGATCCTTTCTTGTGCGACTGTGTTGGAGAAAATCCCGGCTCGCTTGTTGGCCATATTCAGACGAAGATTTCTTCTTTAATAATTTTAAAATCTTTTTAAATACAGAATTAAAGTACGTTTTCTTCAGGGACCGAATTTAATTAATTTGAGTGGTTGCTGAACTTTTTATTCGAATCACCGATTCACTCTCTAATTAATTACCTTAATCCTCAACAATCTTCACCTTTGAATTGGTGATTCAGGATTTGAATTGGCGTTGGGTTGTTCAACGACTTCTCACAATTTGTTAAATCCGGTACAAGGTCTTCAATAACTTGTTAAAAAACTATCATTAGAAAAAAAATTTTAAAGTTTAATTGATCATGAACAAGACATAATTTCAAACATTGTTGTCTACTGAAGAGGAGAGGATGAGGACTTAAAACCCTCTTCTCGAACCCCAGCTCCAGGTAGTGATATTAGCTCTAAAGGATCAAGTACGGAGGAGGGGCATATCAGGTGTCTAGGGATAGGAGCTGATATCTGTATACCAACTGGAGATGATAAAAACAAGGGAAAACCATTCTCAAAAAAACTTTTAAAAAAATCAAATTAAGAAAAATTATATTGAAGTTTATAGTTTTTTTTTTATAAATGCCTTTTAATTGTTTGCATTTTTTAAAGCTTTTGTTTTTGTTTTTACAATAATTTGTTGATCACAAAACTATGTTTAATTTAGTTTGGCACTATATCACCCTTAAAAATATTATTAGAAAACATGCAATAATAAATATACGCTGAAAGGTAAATTTTAAATTGTAAATCTAAGTTTTCCACAAGAACTAAACATGTTTTGAGAATGGTTGTTTCAGGTGAACCTGAATATATTATTCTACGAACTGGATAAAACCTTGCAGAGTTTAAAGGATGAAAACAAGCAGCTCCGAGCCGAGATGGAATATCTCAAGGAGCTTGTAAAGGGTGGATCCATCCCTAAATCCGCCCCAGCTGCTCCGGTTCAGGTTCAAACCGTCTCTTCCCCCCAGGACGGGCTGGAGGAACGACTTACAAGCAAAATTGTCAACCTGGAGTCAAGTTTTGACAAGTTTAAAGATGAAATGAATACAAAAGAAAATGAATCTAAAACTAGAATTGACAGTTTAACTTCAAGTTTAGAAAGTTTGGTAACTAGACAATCTGAACACGAGGACAGATTTGAGAAAGCTTTCTCCAATCTATCAACTGCTCCTGCTCCAGCACCTGCTGCTCAATCCGAACCTGAAAGCAGCTCCTGTGATATTTCGGCTGCTCCCGTTGATATTTCTGAGCAGCTTGACACAATTAAGGTAAGATTTATTTTTTACGTTTTCAAATGATGCAAGAACCAGAGGAATTTGTCTAAAACTTAAAATCTAGACAGGGTTCATGGTGGTATAATGAGAGGAGGAGGAGGGGGGTGCTAATTTTTATCTTTTTAATGTTATTCTTATGTATTCATTTAGATTTAACTAGATCAATTGCCCAACGTACCCCGTGGAATTTTAAAGCACTTTGAGAAAAAATCGAGTTTTGAAAACAAAAATACGACTTTAAAAAAAAGTTTAGAATTTAATTAAGCCAATGTTTCCCCCAGGGTACCCATGGGTTTTCCTAAAAAAAATTCAGCCAGTTTGATTCAGTCGTTTGGCCAGCTATAGCTTACATATATATATACATGAGCAAGATTTTTATTATATAGATTTTTAAAAATATCAGATTGAAGTCTAAAAACTATATATATAAAAAGTAGAAATGATAATTACTAATAAAGTTTTCAAATATGTTAAAGGATCTTTATACATGAGTAGAGTGTCCAGAGAAAGTAACATCAAAATAGTTTCCTTGATGATAAAAATCCTTGATAATAAATCGGGAAAAAACATTTTTTTGACGATATGTCAAAATCAGTAGAATCCTTATTTTAATTAGTTTTAATATTTATGTGAACATTTTCTGTGTTAAACCAACCAATCAGTGTTGACTTGTATTCCTGGTTCATGAGAATATATTAATTAATTAATGTCAATATCAGAATGAAATTTAGATTTAAAGTTAAAATGTTACAGACTGTACTTTAATATTTTACAGAATATATTCTGACTCTGAGTAAATTAATTTGTGTGTTTTCTCTAGTTTTCCTTTTTTCTTATAATGTTTTGTTTTATATTTTTCTCATTTTGATTATTTTTTTAATTTTTTGATTCTTAAAACTTAATTTAATTTTTTTAAAAATAATACAATGGAAGATTTGATAATTAAAAGATTTTTATATTTTACCAGATTATTGAGATTAATTAATTTACCAGATTATATTGAGATTAATTAATTTTCCAGATTATATTGAGATTAATTAATTTTCCAGATTATATTGAGATTAATTAATTTTCCAGATTATATTGAGATTAATTAATTTTCCAGATTATATTGAGATTAATTAATTTTCTGCAAATTTAACAAATGTAAAAGCAATTATAAATGAAAATTGGGTTTTGTATACAGATTTTTTATTTAAATCTTTTTTTATGATTTTAATAAAAATTATTAGTTTTATGCAAGGTTACCGAATATTTGCCACAAGCTCTAATATCAAAATTCTATATCTATGCAACCTTTGCGGGGAGTATCGTTAATCTTAAACGCCTGATCTTGAAATCCCGTATGGACACTTATGAATTTAAGGACAAATGCTTTTTCCCTCAATTTAAGTTAACCCTGCAGGCTGCAAGGTATGACCAGCACATGATAAAGAAGAGGAATTATATTAATCCGCTGGTTTGCATGAGATGGAGATCAATGCAAAACTAAAGTTCTGATGGTCTTAACATTTAATATTTCAAACTTTGATCCCGCAAAATAAAAAAACAACGATTTGAAAAATAAAAAGATTGGAAAAATGAGATTTTGAGGCAATTAATCAATTTTTATCAGTCTTTTAGGACCATAAATTAGTATACTTTAGGATAATAATAAGGATATAGGACCATACATTAGTATATTTGAGGATAATAATAAGGAAATAGGACCATAAATTAGTATATTTGAGGAGAATAATAAGTAAATAGGACCATAAATTAGTATATTAGCATATTTGAGGATAATAATAAGGAAATAGGACCATAAAATAGTATATTTGAGGATAATAATAAGGAAAAAGGACCGTAAATTAGTTTATCAGTAATTAGTATGCATTGCTTTACAGACTTGACATCTTGGATAAATCCTTTTAACGACCTTGTCAAATCCATCTATTCAACGTTTATTTCTTCTGAATAATGTTTTCCAGTTTTAAGATAAAATATAACTTTAATGTTTATACACATGTAGGACAAGAGAAGAAGCATTAGATGTAAACTGCTTTTAAACATAATGTACACTCTTTTTTTCACCCATGAACAATTATCTACAAGTTACAGATATAAATTATAAAATGTTTTCTGTGATCTTGTCAGACTGCATTTGTTGCATAAAACGTGCTGGGTCGCCTCTACGCTTGACAATACAAATAAATGCATGTACAGTACGTGTTGTACCGGCACGGATCATGTTACGATTAGACTGGGGTGACGTATATATTTACTGTAGTGTAAAGAGATTGACTTTCAAATTATCTAATATGGTAATATTATATAAAATGAATGAGATATTCCAATTTTTCTAACTCACTTAATGTCCCTTTAATGTTCAGGAGAGTTTAACCGGGCAGGTAGCTGCTTGTCGTGCTCTGGTTGCATCACCTCTATCGGTCATCTTTGATGCTGTTAGATCAGAAGACTGGATTGGACAGGATAATTTCCTTCCTTTTACAAAGGTAATTTTAGTTTATGAATTCTTTCAAAACAGCCCCCCTACCCACCCACCCCTCCATTTTTGGGAAATTAATCAAGGATAAAGGATTAAAATAAAGTTCCGTTTTTCACACTTTTCTCTAAAGCTTTAAAGTTATTCCATTTAAATTGTTGATAATTGAGTGATAAGTATTGAAATTTACAACAATGAATATGTGAATACGACCAAAACCACACAGAGGTGAACATTATTTCTCAAACACAAGTTAAAATTAACATAAAATGAACTCTGCAAATGAATATCATAAATGTTTAATGTTTAGTTGAACGTGAATATCGGAGGTGGGATGGATATCCAAAATATTTATGTTTAGTTGAACGTGAATATTGGAGGTGGAATGGATATCTAAAATATTTATGTTTAGTTGAACGTGAATATTGGAGGTGGAATGAATATCTGAAATATTTATGTTTAGTTGAACGTGAATATTGGAGGTGGGATGGATATCTGAAATGTTTATGTTTAGTTGAACGTGAATATCGGAGGTGGGATGGAGATAAACTCCGGAAAGTTTACAGCTCCAGTCTCAGGATTATACTTCTTCAGTCTTAATGTTTACGGAGCACCGAGGGACGGAGTCGTCTTATCAATCAAGTAGGGTACTCTTAGTTATGGGACCGTTCACAAAACTTTATAGTTTTTTTCTCAAGAGTTTTATTTCCACTAAATCGGACAGATAACTGTTGACAGCAACGTTTAGTTAAGTTTAGACGGAGACTATATATTATGCGCTTTAAATAAGTCACTTTTTACAAATAATTTAAAAGGAAGACTTAAAAAAACACCCAGATTTCTATAGATATCCAACCCAGGAGGGCTTGGATAGCTCTAGAAGTAAATGAGAACTGTCTCTGTATTGCGGTTGTTAAAACCATAATTTTACTACAGTAAAATACAATGATTTGCTTAATTTTTATTTATTTGAAATTTGCATGATTTAAAGTATTATTTCATCGATTTCGTCTTGGAGTTACAGATTTTGAATCCGTGTTTTTCATCTTACTGAGAAGTCCTAAGCTCTAAGAACTGCTGTTGGAATTTGAAAACTTTTTTCTTAATCCAGACTTAGAGAGTTACTTCTCGAATTTTTAAAATCTGTTAGATTTAATTTCACATTCCTCAGCAGAGGTGGATGGGGATAAAAAGAGGAAAACAGTTTAATATGTGCTAAAAGTAAATGACAACCAAAGAAAAAAAGAATTGACATAAAATAATTCTCAAAGGAATTGAGTGTTTGCCACAAATCCCAAATTTCTAATACCTATATTTTTACAACCAAATGATGTAAACCTTTGATATTTCAAACTTATATGGTTTGATATAACAGAAGCCATAGTTTGATATATCTAAGGTCTATATCATTGGGATGTTAAGAGATATTGGATTCAAAATTTAAAGTTTGTGGGAAAAACTCAATTCCTTTGAGGGGAAAAAGAAAAACATATTCATATGTACGTGCTGGTGGAATTTGAAAACTTTTTTCTTAATCCAGACTTAGAGAGTTACTTCTCGAATTTTTAAAATCTGTTAGATTTAATTTCACATTCCTCAGCAGAGGTGGATGGGGATAAAAATAGGAAAACAGTTTGATATGTGCTAACAGTAAATGACAACCAAAGAAAAAAAGAATTGATATAAAATAATTCTCAAATTTGAGGGAAAAAAGTAAAAACATATTCATATGTACGTCTGAAGTACAATAAAGTTGCAAGAAAAACAAACAAAAAAGTTATCGTTTTAAAATATTTGAACGACAAAGGATTTATTTACAGCAGAGCTTGTATTTTACTTATATCTAGATAACATTTAGTTGGTATTTACAAGATTGTATTAAATTCAGAGGATTTTCATATAATAAAAGCCGCAGGTTATTCCATTTTTGGGTCACCCTGTAAATTAAAGATCATGACAGAGGCCGTTCCTTTCATAAACTACATTGGTCGACAACTTGACGTCTCCTATATTGGTCGTCAAGTGTACGGAGGAATTAAGTGCAGTCGGGCAAAGCTAAAATATATATAGATACGAGAAAGTAGTATAATTTTGAGGTTTTGGGATGAATTGAAAGCAGCCATCTCTGTTATACGCATGGCATTAAATCCTCTGGATTGTTGCTCATCACTTTATTTTTGCGTGATAACACTAAATGAGTGTAGTACTATAGTATCAACAATGTATATGAAACAAGATAATCAATGCAAATAAAACAAAGGTAGGAATTTGACTAGACAACGGAAAAATGTGAAAGTTGTACATAAAAAATGTAGTATTTTTAGATACATCTCTGTTTGTCTACTATATAACAACTGATCACAGCATAAACAATACGCGTACTGTACGTTTGAGTTACTTAGAAATTTAATTTTTTGGTCAAACAGACCCAGATAGCAACACTTGATCTTTAGTTTTACAGGATGCAATACGCGCACTGTATGTTTCTATAACACAAATGCATATTTCCTACAGATGGCAGCAGGGGGAGAAAGGAAAATAGAGAGTAATCAATTTGCTATAGATCTCTTGTTTCAATTGTTCTCATACAAATATGAGTTGTCTGCTACAAACAATCTAGGGAGGAGGTTTCTACCTGCCAGTGTATCTATCTCATATATTATCTTTGCAATAGGGTCACATGTGGGGAGGGGACATGCTTTCTTTTTTTAAAAACTAAACTTAACAAAAGTTAGAGAGCATTCAAGTCTAGAACTGCTTGTCAATCAAACGGGGGGGGGGGGGGGGCTAAAAAAACTTTCTTTCTGCTCGAATTAAAGCACAATTAGGATCAATTAGAAATGTGAAAGAGGTTTTCTGAAAAAGGGTATACTTGAATTTTGAACAGGATGAGGATCAAAAATATTAAACCAGATATAGTCAAAATCTTAATCTGAATTAACTAGAAAACGTTGGCTCGTCATATTTCTAAACTAATATTAACTGCAACCCTCAAACAGGGGAATACGCGAATGTCGTCTTAGTTCTTAGTCCCAATATGTCCTTGCATCTGCATCGCACATTTATACATCATTTGGTAGATGTCAAATAGAATAACAACCAGTTAAACCCTAAATAAGTCATACATCGAAAGAATTTATCAAATGTCGTCTTGATAATTTTTCAGTGAGTTTAATACTATTTTACGTAAATCTCAGTATTTGCGAAAATAAATAAATAACCCTGAATATGCGGGAACAGTTATAAAGAGTTCCATATAATCATTTAATTAAAAAACTAAATATCTGCAACATTCCATTATCAGAAAGTAACAATTTGATGAATTCTTTCGATGTATGGCTTATTGCATGGGTTGAACTGTAGTTAAAATGAAATATTGTAGAAATTATGTATTACAAGATAATTGTCAAATGGGACACAGTCCCACTCGTCCCACCCCTTCTTTTAGTGTTAAGGACATTAAATAAAATTGCCATTGCCAGATTTTACACGATTTTTCTTATTTTAGAGCTAACGAGTTCATGGAGATTGCTAGTTGTAGTGGTGTTGGAAAAGCAAGCCAGACTTGTGTTGTCGAGTTAGATGAAAAGGTAAGTTTTATTATTTACAAAAAGGCCCAACAAGCTGTGGAACAGGAAGATAACATTTTGTACAGTGATGATCAGAAAACTCTGGAATAGGAAGATAACATTTTGTACAGTGGTGATCAGAAAACTCTGGAATAGGAAGATAACATTTTGTACAGTGATGATCAGAAAACTCTGGAATAGGAAGATAACATTTTGTACAGTGGTGATCAGAAAACTCTGGTATAGGAAGATAACATTTTGTACAGTGATGATCAGAAAACTCTGGAATATGAAGATGACTTTTTAACAATACTGAAGTGTATTTGATGTTGTTACAAAGAAAATAGTTTTACTAGAAACTTATCAAATCACTAACTAAGTGATATTTGTGTGTTAACGCTGTACAATTACTATTTCCCAGGCTCATTAGACTTTTTAAAGTTAAAACTAGATACTAAAAGTCGTCTTCCTATTCCGGAGTTTTCTGGTTATCACTGAAGCTTTGACGTGTTTATAGGTGAACTGGGTCTGTATGCACTACTGGGTTTCAGGTTCAGCTGAGCTTTTTAAACTCTATAACTTGGTTCTGAGCAAGGCAGTTGCAAAGAGAATATTATATTAAATAGAGGGAAGATAAGTCGAAAAAGTGTGAAGCCGCCATTTTGTGTGTAATGTGCTACATGAGCTGACCGAAGAAATAGTTGGGTTTAGTGGAGAGTGAGTTTTATGCCAATTCTAGTTTGTCTAGTTATCCAGCTGTCTATATCTTTAGTTGTCTAGTTGTCTAGTTGTTTGGTAACTAGTTGTCTGGTTGTCTGATCGTTAAGATGTTTGGTTGTCTAGTTGTGTAGCTGTGTATTTTTATTAATTTTTATCTACTGGAAATATTCAAAAAAATTAATATCTGCTCAGTTACTATAAATAATGATAAATATACATCTTTAGAGAAGATACCATTAAATTCGAATCTTAATTTGGAAATATTTTAATAAATACAATTAGACACTTAAAACTTTGGAATAGTAAGAAGTTTTATCAGTAGGAGTAGCGTGAAAATCAACTTTAAAATGCGCAATTAAATTTACCATCGAAGAGGAGTTGCAAATGAAAATAAACAGTTTAAAGAAACATAAACATGAATATCTTATTCATTCTTGACAAGGCAAGGCTTTGAAGGGTACCGTTTAAATCGGGTATTTCAATCTTTGCATGGAGAGTCCCTTGTAATTAAGCTTTCATGTCCCTTAAAGTGTAATTGGTTTGTTTATGTACACTTTACAACTGCTGTTTTAACGTTTATTGGGCTACTTAAATCGGCAGTTATCTAACTATTTCAAAAAAACATTTTTTAGGATACTGTCGGCGTCTATGTGAATGAGAAATCTAAGCTAACGGATACAATGAATAACAGGTAAAAAAATAATTATAAACAGTTTAACGCAAAAAAGTTTAATCACTAGATTATTATGTTCTATTTTCAGATTCACGCATTTCATTGGATTTTTGCTGAGACCTAAAGAATTAATGTACATGTAAAATCTATGTAATTGTACACATTTTTTTATATTTACTTCAAAATGAACTTTTGCTAGAACTTTAATGAAACTTTAAATTACTTTTGATAAACATTATTTTTTCAATCGTTTAATAACTTAAAACCATGCTATTGTTTTCAAATTAGAATCTAGTGTTCCCGTCAGTAGATTTAGTAAAATATGATACTGATCCCTTACAGCTTATTTTATCATATTTTTTAATTTTATTTATGTAATTTTACTCTTTTATTATTTTGTAAATATTTGATTTACCCAAAACAACTCATCTGCATGGTTTCTTCAGAAGCTAATTTTGAATTCTATTCTTTTTACATTTTTACCCTTATTTGTAAAATACATTTTCGAAAAAAATTGTTTTTGCTTTTCTCATTCATGGATTTTTAGTATGAATATTTTAATAAAAAAAATTCTATTCAATCACATTCTCGATGGAAAAAAATCTCGGAAACACCAGCCGAGAGACAAATTCCATATCGGACCAATTTCGGAAAATATCAAAATGTTACTTTAATTATCTTGGAAAGTTTTGCAAGCACTGCAAGCGCACACCTCCCCGGAAGCGATTTTGACCTCGTTGTTACGACCACCTCTAAAATTTATTTTATAAGTTAAATGAAACACATGGGAATACAAATCTGTTTTTATCAAAATATTTCATCGGGCCCATTGGATTTTACGGCCAAAATACCATTGGATCTAAATTAAGAAAATTTTGAGGAAGCATACGAATTAGAAAAAAATCTTCTTGAATCTATTTTTGTTTATATTGTGTTTTTGAAACCCCATTTTACAGTTTTGAAGGAAAAGAAAAAAAAAATTGATAAAAATTTATGCCTTGAGTTACCAATTAATGCTGGATTTTTGACTTCATAAAAATCCAGGATATTTTAGCACGATACCAGCTTATGTGAATGTGAATGTGAAGATGGAACTCACTTTTTCCGTCTATTCCATCAAACACTCTACAGATATAAATTATTTTTTAGAGCCAAAACCGGTATTTTTAGTGACCCAAAGAAACTGTCAACTATGATGATTTATTAAAGATACAATTTTATATTATCGATGTCGAGATTTTCCCTTTGTTCTCGAATTTTAATTTAAAAAGTCAATCCACTAAAAATACTATCATTACACAAAAACGAACATTGAATATTTACTATTTCAATATAACTTTATGTCAAGAATCGTTTCATATGCACCAAGAAATATTTAAAATTAAGTAGTTCCAACCACTTCACTGTTTTGTTTAAACTCAAAGTTTTGAACTTGCGCGCCAGCGGTATTTTAAGCCGCAATTCAGAATGGGACCGAGTTTGATTTCATCGTCTTCTCTAACTAGTTTTTCTTTCGGTTTCATACGCGTAAATATACTAATTAGAAAAATGGTCGTAACAACGAGGTCAAAATCGCTTCCGGGGAGGTGTGAGCGGCGCGATTTAGGTAGGACGGACTTGGACATCTTGGAGAAACGGGGCGTTCGGTTTCTTTTTTGAATTCAATCATGTTCTATTCAACAATCTTTCAACTTACACGGCGAGAACTTATTATAAATTTTCTTTTACAACGCATCACTGACAAAAAAGGAAAAGGCGAAATATTTTTGATTAACAGAAAAATTGTAATCGAAAATGAAAATGACAGAAAGGACCGAACTGTTAAAGCGACAGTAAAGGAAAAATGAAAGGGTGTATAGGCTGAAAGCTAATCACTTTAGCTCTTGATCGCGACCCATGAAAGTCATATCTGATGTTCAGGTCTCGAGAAATTTATATAAAACTGTGTCAAATATATACGAAAATTAATATATATACAATTTTGTATAAAAGTAGTAGGTTTAAACAGATCATATTCAGCAAGTAAGCAACCAATCTGAAAACGATGATATCCCAGAGAAAGCTAATTGTAAATTAGGTTTACTTTTATATTTGTTATTTCTATTTTCAATAGATTTCATTCATAATATTATTTTTACGTCCGTATTACTTGACCAGAAATTCCACCAATGGCAGTGCAGTAAAGTGGTCACGTGATACAGGCGGACACACGTGACCAGTATACTTCTCTGCCATTGGTGATAGTTCTGGTCACGTGATTTAAGTTTCAGATTTTCAAAATTTTACATATATGAATTTTCGGATAATTTTAACACAGTTTTATATCAGTTTCTCGAGACAGAAACATCAGATATAACTTTCATGGGTCGCGATCAAGAGCTAAAGTGATTAGCTTCCAGCCTATACCCCCTTTCATTTTCCCTTTACTGTCCCTTTAAATTAGCTTGTTCACTCGAATTCCCGACATTTTTTTTGCAGTGGTGTGATTCTTGAAATGAAATAACCTGAGCTGGTAAATTTTGTGAGAAAATTTAACGCTTATTCGCTTTATCCACTCAGGGATATCGAAGAGGAATTAAATTAATCCGTAGAATGAAAAATGCTTAATCGAGAAATTCACAAATGAGAATTTTGAGATGACATTATGATCTTATCATGATTTTTAAAAAAAAACCTAGGATCTAGTTCGTTGTATCTTAAACATTGGCTGATATCATACATCAAATTTTTGGCTTGTCTAATATCTATCAAATACAAATCAGGATTAAATTCTTAGTATCTCTCAATCTTAAAGATTTCAGAAAAAGTCCTAAAGCTAAATCAAGTTGACCAGAAGATTAATTTAGTTAAAAGATTTATTGTTTGCTAAATGAAATTGCAAACCTCAAACAGACACATTTAGCAGAAAAACACTCGAGGATATTTTAGTCGAATTAAAACAAAAAATAATTTCAGTCCTAATAATCATGGATAAGAAGCTGTCCTATAGTTTTCTAGCTGGAAAATTGAATAATTTTCATCCGTGGGTTATCTGTAATTTGTGACTGGCGGATTTATACAGGAGGGACAACGACGAATGAAACCAGCCACTTTATAAATAAATACTTACATTAAAACGTAATTTCAAGGGCCCTCCATACAAAGAGAGGAATGTCCGATTACTAACGGTACCATTGAAACCATAATCTGATCAATAATGTGGAAGAAAATATGTCGTTTTATTGCTTGAAAATTGGTTAATTCTGATAATTTCTCTATTGATTTTGAATCAAGAAATGCATATACGCCTCTAGACTTATCAGTCACTTTTGCAGCTCATCAATAAGAGTCAAGTGAAATTAGATTTAAACCAGAGAAAATAAAATCTGCTTGTTAACGGTTTTGTAATTATAGTTCCTTTGTAAATGAATTAAAAAAAAATTAAAAAAAGAACCTGTCAAATCTTTCTCTGGGATGTTTAGAAAGATGAAAATTTCCCTGTATGATAATTGATGAAAGAATGCAGTATAGTTTTGGTGAATCATATTGACGTACTAAGCCTAGGGGTGTCAGAAATGATTTTTTTGCATTTTTTTTAAACGTCCCATAAAACTAAAAAAGTTTAATTTTGATAAAACTTTTTGTTCTGGATGATTGCAAATATCTATCTAAAACTTTCTTAAACCGGCATATATTTTCTATATTCATTTAGTTAAGAGTTTAAGTCAAAATAAGTATTAATAAATATTGTTTTATATCGAGTAGATATCCTTAAACATATCGATGTGAAACCTTTCAGAAAGTAGGAAAGATTCTGCAGAAAAAAGTCTCCAAACCAAACAGAATTTTTATATTGAACAAAAATATTTAGAACTTTTATAGAAGCTTTTCGGGGTTGCACTTTACTCTAGTTTTGCATTATTTTCATTTGTGTAAAACAATATAAAAGAGATTATGTTTATGTGTTTTTAAACTAAACAGCTGATGATTCATTGGAGGGAGGAATGGCAAAAACACCATTTTGTACTTCCCAAATCTTGTTATGGAAAGTGATGGTAGAGTGTTTCAGGGTACAGGGTACTTCAATGTACTGCAAAGTACTGGGCTTTACTGGGGTATACTGGGGGGGAGGGGGTACAGAAACCTGCAAACAGAATTTTTTATTTTTAATAAAAATATATATGTAGAGTCAGAAGCACTTTTAAAGATATTTTCTTTATAGTTTTGCACTATTTTCATGGACAAAAAAGCTAGTTTAATACTAATCAGCTGATCACTTAATGGAGGGAGGGATGGCAACCACGCTAATTTGTAATCCCCATATCGGCAGGGTACTGTGAGGTACTTTGGAGTACTGTGGGGTGCTTTGGGGTACTGGAATTTACTGAAGACGATATCATTGTTTCACAGGGTTAAAAGAAGATGATATCATTGCCTCATAGGGTTAAAAGAAGACGATATCATTGGTTCATAGGGTTTAAAGAAGACGATATAATTGTTTCACCGGGTTAAAAGAAGACGATATCATTGTTTCAAAGGGGTTAAAGAAGACGATATCATTGTTTCACAGGGTTTAAAGAAGACGATATCATTGTTTCACAGGGTTTAAAGAAGACGAAAGGGTTAAAAGAAGACGATATCGTTGTTTCAAAGGGTTAATAGAATACGATATTATTGTTTCATAGGTTTAAAAGAATACGATATCATTGTTTCATAGGGTTAAAAGAAGACGATATTATTGTTTAAAGGGTTTAAAGAAGACGGTATAATTGTTTCATAGGGTTAAAAGAAGACGATATCATTGTTTCATTTTTATTTTCTGAAAATGTTAAACTCCGTAAGTCCGAAAATTTTGGATTAGAACAATCCCGTAGTAAATCGTTAGTCACGTAAATACGGTTTAAACATGACAACATGTGCTTTTTTCTTTAATCCATATTCGACCATACTCTTGTTTTTTAGCGATCACTGAAATCTTAAATTTGTATTTCAATCATCTGATAAATATCATATTCTAAAAAGTAACGGTAATTAAAATCAAAATATTTATATGTACATTATAAAATTCATTGGAGGGAACTTACTAAAACAACTCATTTTAAGCATAACATATAGCCCCAATTTAATTTCAGAGCATAATAAGTTGTTTTTGTCTTAAAAATTGACTAGATTTTTTTTACTATTAAACAGTTCTTTTTTAATTCCACGACATTATGTACACGTTACACTGTACTGTACAGTGTACAGTCTATTATGTACACGTACACAACAGATTTCAGGTTACATCTAACCATTTGATGAACCCTATCTTTAATGGGAAATCTTCAAGTCGGATATATCATCAAGGAGTACGGATTGTCACTTTCCCGCTTGTATTGATTACTACAAAATGTTTCTCGGGTTTTATCAAATGTTTCTTCACAAATCACTTGAATTTTTAACTTGAATTTGCTATAATATTATCTAGTATGCGCTTTTATATATCCGGAATTCGCGTACGCATGGCGTGTTTATAGCTGCCGGCCTGGCTAGCTGGTCGGGAATGTAAACTGTACTGGTCCGGCGCCAGGTCAAAATGACCGGCTTCGCGAGCACGATGTCGAGCCCGTGCGCGAGAGCGAGGAGTGCGGTTCGGAGTCCGAGAACGGGAAGGTGTGGTCGGTTGGTAAACGGCTGGAGGTGGGCGGTTCATATTTAAGCTGTTGTACAGGGGAGAGTTATCGTAATGCAGGCTTCCGTTGGAGATTCCGTTATACTTTCCGTTTCTAGAACCTAGACAGATACAACTATTAAAATTTGTATCAATTATAAATAATGACGATTTAAAGATTCAGAAGATTCATTGAAAGCTTTTAAAGCAATGTTTATGACAACTGTTGTATCATTTTTGTGACAGGTTATAATTTTAGTTTGATTTTCAATTAGAGAATTTCTCGCGAAAAATCCGACAAAAATATTTTCAAAACTGAACATACATTAAAATTTAAAATGTTATGCTTCTTCCAAAGTCTAAAAAAACAAACTTTGCATAAGGTTGCAAGTTACAGAGTTACCAACGAAGGGTGCGACTTCCATGACGACCAAATAAATCTTTAACCAATCTAGAGTCCAAAAGCAAATTGTTACACAGACTCAATTCCTTTACCAATATAGAGGAAGAGATTGTGTTTGTTTATCTGATGAATTGAATATTGCTTTTGAATGGTAAATGAAATGATTTGACAAAGAAAGAAGCAAGTGTAAAAATGCAAGAAACCATGAATAAAAATATGAAATCTCACACTTTCCGGAAAACCCTTTGTACGATTGTACATAAAAAGTTGATCTTACTTGGTCTAGAGTTAGAATATGTAGATTTAGTATTCTGAAGACTGGAGTAGGGTAGACTAGCAGGACTAAGTATCCTGGTCCCTGGGTGTTCAGGACCCAAAGGTCTTGAGGTTTCCAGGGTCCGGGTTCCAGGATGATCTAAACTGAACCTACTCCCATACTGGCTCCCAGACCAGCTCCGGTATGGGTCATAATCCTGGAAAGAAAAAACTCAGAAATTCATGAGGCTAAAAGGTACATATATAAATAAATATAATTGTAATAAGAACAAAGAACAAAGAGAAAAAGAAAAGAAAAAAGAGGCCTTACATAAAAACAAAATACAAAATTAGCTAAATTTTTTTTTTTTTAATATACAACCGTTTTAATTGAGCACTATTTTGATACAGAAATGTTAAAGACACCTTAGACGATGTTGGTAAATGGTACCTCTCGTCTTTACTTAAATATCTGAACAATCCCATTAAACAGAAACCAGATTTTACCTGAACTGTAAACACACTTCCTGCCTTCTCCTCTGGTTCCGTATCCGTCTTAGATATAGAACAGGTCATAGCGGAGCAGAGGAAGATATTAACGCAGAGCATGATGAGGAAGAGGATACCGAACACCACGCACAACCAGAGGAGCCAGGGGGGTCCCAGCTCACACTCTTCAGTAGAAGCTAAATATTTTAATATAGGGTTAAGGTTAGATTTACTCTTTTTTTTAATATTTATTTTCTGAACTCTTCTCCCTTTGTACCTTATCTTATCCCTATATTTTCTATCCTTCTTTACCGTTTTTTATCTTTCTATCTCTTCTTTTCATTTTTATCATTCATTATCTTTCTAAGAATCTCCGTACTTCATTCAATTATATCCCTATCTATTTATCTCTTTCATTTATTTCTATCCTTTATTACCTTTCTAGGTATTTATTTTATATATCTCCAGGTATACTTTCTTATTTATAATTATACTCTTCTTTAAATTTCTATCCTTCTTTACCTATCTTTCTCTTTCCATTGAACTATAGTGTTTTTTTAGCTATCTTTCTCCTTCTATTGAATTATTTTCTTTTTTTAGCTATCTTTCTCCTTCTATTGAATTATATTTTTTTTAGCTATCTTTCTCCTTCCATTGAATTATATTCTTTTTTTTTAGCTATCTTTCTCCTTCCATTGAATTATAGTGTTTTTTAGCTATCTTTCTCCTTCCATTGAATTATAGTGTTTTTTTTAGCTATCTTTCTCCTTCTGTTGAATTATATTCTTTTTTTAGCTATCTTTCTCCTTCTATTGAATTATGTTTTTTTTTAGCTATCTTTCTCCTTCTATTGAGTCATATTCTTTTATTAGCTATCTTTTTCTTTCCATTGAATTATAGTGTTTTTGAAGCTATCTTTCTTTTTCCATTGAATAAAAGTGTTTTTTTTAGCTATCTTTCTCCTTCTATTGAATTATATTCTTTTTTTAGCTATCTTTCTCCTTCTATTGAGTCATATTCTTTTATTAGCTATCTTTTTCCTTCCGTTGAATTATAATGTTTTTTAGCTGTCTTTCTCCTTCTATTGAATAATATTCTTTTTTATCTATCTTTCTCTTTCCATTGAATTATAGTGTTTTTTATCTATCTTTCTCCTTCCATTTAATGATATCAGCAAAGTTGATTAAAATTTTTTGTATTTTGTTGCTTCCTTGCACAATGCACATCATGATAAGTTTCCGAGATCAGATGATCTAAACCAATACTTATGCTTCACCTTATATGCAATTACGATGTTAAATATCCGGTGTGTGGGGGGGGGGGGAGAAGGAAGGACTTGTTTCTCATCGTAGACACAGAGATTAGGGGTTTCTCAGGTTCAATATTTCAAGGTTGAATGGATAGGATGTCAACTGCTCAGGGTTCATGATAAACTCCAGGGTTAAATACTTTCATTTTAATTATATAAATGTTTATGTTTAGACTCGGCAGAAAATATTTTTTCTAAAAAATCTATTTTAGATAATTTTGACTCAAAATATCGTTTTCATGGTAATTAAAGTAATTATGAGGCTAATTCGGAGTTAATAAAGATGATTAACTCTTAACTCTGTATTCTTCCTTCTCTCACTTCTTTTAACCTTTTCAGAAATATTCTTCTTATCTCGCCATTTATCTTTCCATAGTTGGTTTCCTTCAACCCCGTCCTTTGTTCTTTGTAATATTCATCTTCTTTAATCTTTAAACAAACAGTTTTAGCATCATCTCTCATCTCTTTACCTCACCTTACATAATCTTTCTCCGCCTTACCTTACCTTACATAATCTTTCTCCGCCTTACCTCACCTTACATATTCTTTCTCCGCCTTACCTCACCTTACATATTCTTTCTCCGTCTTACCTTACCTTACATAATCTTTCTCCACCTTACCTCACCTTACATAATCTTTCTCCGCCTTACCTTACCTTACATAATCTTTCTCCGCCTTACCTCACCTTACATATTCTTTCTCCCCCTTACCTCACCTTTCTTAACCTTTCTCCCCCTTACCTCACCTTACATAATCTTTCTCCGCCTTACTTCACCTTACATAATCTTTCTCCGCCTTACCTCACCTTACACATTCTTTCTCCGCCTTACCTCACCTTACATAACCTTTCTCCGTCTTACCTTACCTTGACTATTTTTCCGCCTTACCTTGCCGTGCATCATCTTTCACAGCCTTACCTCTTCTTAAATAATTTTTCTTAATCTTCACCTTATATCACCTTTCAAAATAATTCTCTACCCTACATTACCTTGAATAATCTTTTATTGCCTTACTTTACTTACTTTCATCACCGTTCTCCGCCTTATCTACCTCACCGTAAATCAATATATAATATTTTTCCACCTTTTTTTCTTCGCTGAATTTTGATATTTTACTCTTCCCTACCCTGGCTTACACTTCCCCCTTTTCTAACTACTTATTCCGTTCAAAGCATTTATCTATACCTAGAGCAGAGACTCCGGGTTCCAGGACGAAAACTGTCGTTGAAGCCATCATTCGATGATCCTGATCCCCTTCTCCTTCTCCTCCCCCAACCCTGGACCTAGCTGAGGTATCAGGGTCAGTTACACACAAGGACTCCTGAAATATTTACTATTTTTTATCTTTAAATTAAAAAAAAAATTACTCGGATGGTAGAAGCGATGTAGTCTTTGGTTTAGGTTTATAATTAGTTAACTTTTAAGAAGAGGCCTTTATCGGATCTATAATGTACAAGATCGTCATTTTATTTAGAAACCACAATTGAAAAGAATAATCTTTAAAGAGAAAATTATTGATAACTTATGCTTTCCTAATCAGAGAAAGGTATTCAGGGTACTGTTTGATATATTATCTCTTTAAGCAAAGAGTTCCGTGTGTAAAAAGATTAAAGAACGATACTTCTAGACCTAGGATGTTTAGGATGGCCTGGGTGGAAATTAAGAATCTCAGCAAAGTTTCCAAGTGTAATAAATCGTTAGAAGATTTTGTGATATAATCCTTCATTTCCTGTTCAGATTTATTTCTTTTCACACCCTCCGTTAAAAAATCAGTGCAGAAATAAAATGTTAACAATAAAATCATATAGAGCACAACTAAAGCATTTGGGTTAAAAATAAACTTTGTATTGGTATTAGGTACCTATACACTGGGGTGTATTCCAGGTATACTAAAGTGTAACCTAAACCTCTTAGAGTGAATCCTAGGTTTCTTAGGGTTAAACCTAAACCAACATGGTATGTTCAAGGTTGATTAGGATTAAACCTAAACCTGCAGGGTGTATCCCTGGTTTACTAGGGTTAAAACAGAACATTCAGGGTGTATCCCAGGTTACTGGGTTAAACCTAAATCTTCAGGGTGTATCCCAGGCTACTGGGCTAAACCTGAACCTTCAGGGTGTATCCCAGATTACTAGTGTTAAAACTAACCCTTCAGGGTGTATCCCAGATTACTAGAGCTAAACCTAAACCTTCAGGGTGTATCCCAGATTACTAAGGTTAAAACTAAACCTTCAGGGTGTATCCCAGGTTACTAGGGTTAAACCTAAACCTTCAGGGTGTATCCCAGATTACTAGGGTTAAAACTAAACCTTCAGGGTGTATCCCAGATTAATATGGTTAAAAATAAACCTTCAGGGTGTATCCCAGATTAATATGGTTAAACCTAAACCTTCAGGGTGTATCCCATATTAATATGGTTAAAACTTAACCTTCAGGGTGCATCCCAGATTAATATGGTTAAAAATAAACCTTCAGGGTGTATCCCAGATTGCTAGGGTTAAAACTAAACCTTCAGGGTGTATCCCAGATTAATATGGTTAAACATAAACCTTCAGGGTGTATCCCAGGTTAATATGGTTAAACCTAAACCTTCAGGGTGTATCCCAGATTAATATGGTTAAAACTAACCCTTCAGGGTGCATCCCAGATTAATATGGTTAAAACTAAACCTTCAGGGTGTATCCCAGATTAATATGGTTAAACCTAAACATTCAGGGTGTATCCCAGATTAATATGGTTAAAATTAAACCTCCAGGGTGTATCCAAGATTAATATGATTAAAAATAAACCTTCAGATGTGTATCCCAGGTTAATATGGTTAAACCTAAACCTTCAGATGTGTATCCCAGGTTAATATGGTTAAAACTAAACCTTCAGGGTGTATCCCAGATTAATATGGTTAAAGCTAAACCTTCAGGGTGTATCCCAGGTTAATATGGTTGAACCTAAACCTTCAGATGTGTATCCCAGGTTAATATGGTTAAAACCAAACCTTCAGGGTGTATCCTAGATTAATATGGTTAAACCTAAACCTTCAGGGTGTATCCCAGGTTAATATGGTTAAAACTAAACCTTCAGGGTGTATCCCAGATTAATAGGGTTAAAACTAAACCTTCAGGGTGTATCCCAGACTAATTAGGTTAAAACTAAACCTTCAGGGTGTATCCCAGATTACTAGGGTTAAAAATAAACCTTCAGATGTGTATCCCAGGTTAATATGGTTAAACCTAAACCTTCAGGGTGTATCCCAGATTAATATGGTTAAAAATAAACCTTCAGATGTGTATCCCAGGTTAATATGGTTAAACCTAAACCTTCAGGGTGTATCCCAGGTTAATATGGTTAAAACTAATCCTTCAGGGTGTATCCCAGATTAATATGGTTAAAACTAAACCTTCAGGGTGTATCCCAGATTAATATGGTTAAAACTAAACTTTCAGGGTGTATCCCAGATTAATATGGTTAAAACTAAATCTTCAGGGAGTATCCCAGGTTACTAGGGTTAAACCTAAACCTTCAGGGTGTATCCCAGATTAATATGGTTAAAACTAAACCTTCAGGGTGTATCCCAGATTAATATGGTTAAAACTAAACCTTCAGGGTGTATCACAGATTATTATGATTAAAACTAAACCTTCAGGGTGTATCCCGGATTAATATGGTTAAAACTGAACCTTCAGGGTGTATCCCAGGTTACTGGGTTAAAACTAAACCTTCAGGGTGTATCCCAGGTTACTAGGGTTAAAAATAAACCTGGCAGGATTTTGAGTTGCAGAGTATAATATCACATTGAAGATGAACTGTATTAGAATCTGGAAACCTGAAACACGTTGATGATTATCTATCTATCAATCAATGATTAGTATCATCATTATTCATGTTATCATTGTTTTTATAGTCATTATTAATTATTAACATTATTACTACAGGTGTCGGCGATTTATATCAATACAATGAATACGAATTTTTATTAGTAATGCTTTGAATCCTAACAAACGTTTTTTAAAGTATAAGTTTACAAGTACACAAAGAGAAGCTGTAATTGACAACTGCTTTTTGTTTACAAGTTTCTGTGTCTTTGCTGTTTGAAAGCTTGGTAAAAATATAAATTGAAATAGAAAGTCGTCTTGTTTACATTTTGGTATCTTGCTTTGCGTCCGACATATTTTTATATAATTTTCTTTCGTCCTAATCTAGACTCTTTCAGTTTTTTAAATTTTCCAATGTTCTTGATAACAAATAGTTTAATTAAATATTTTCAAACTCATTTTACCACAACAATATAGTTTTCAGGCCTGCAACTCATTCATCAGGGGTTTACAGTCTTTTAGTGGGGATAAAAGGGCTATAGGAGAAACCATTCATACGTTTTAATTTTATCAGATTTTTTTCAAAGAGAATTTTGGAAAACCCGTCCTCAACAAACCCCATAGTCTTTAATGTCTGGAGAAACTGGACAGTTATTTTACAAAAAAACATCGGATATGAGAGAATACTGCCACTGGACAAGTTATTTTACAAAAAAACATCGGATATGAATAAAAATATTACCATATATTGATTTAGATTCTAAAAATGTTGGTTCATCTTAAAGCCTTTAAGAATTTTTTTCGACTACTTTCTCAAAAATATATTTTCAATAAAAAATGAGTAAATTTACGTTTAATTTTTGATTGACCTGCCCCCCCCCCCCTGGCCCCCCCGCTTATATTCCTGACCTGAACATGGAGTAAAGATTGGCCGAGGATCGTCCTGAGCTCTGATCAAACACAAACTGAGACATCACGTTCTTCTCCGGACACCTGAACACCAGGAACAGTTTAGAGTTATTCAACACACCCGGAGATAACGGTTTAAAGTTATTCAACCCATCCGGAGATTTGTTTCTGAAAGGAACTGTCGTATTTATTTCAAGTGACCCTCCATTGAAATGGTACCATTTAAAATTTATCTGATTTTTTCTAGCTTTAAAAGTGTGTATTTCTGAATATTTCCAACATTGATTCTGTAGCATAAATCCACCATTCACGTTTCTAAAAGCACCTTTATGGCTATAACATCATAGGAAAGTTTGAACAGATCTAACTAGAATCAATCAATCAATCAATAACTGGCAATCCGTCCAAAGGAATTGAGTCTTTGTCACAAACTCTGATTTTCTCTTCCCTATATCTTTGCAATCCAATGTCGTAGACCTTTGACATTTCAAACTATGACTTCTATTAGATTAAATAATATAAGTTTGAAATATCAAAGGTTTACGACATTGGGTTCCAAAAATAGAGGGATTAGAAAATCAGAGTTTGTGGCAAAGACTCAATTCCTTTACCGTTAACCGAGTTTGCTACAGTTTTCATTTCTGCATAGTTTAAGTAACATTAATTTTTCTACATTGTATTTAGATTTATTCTCAATAAAAATATTTCTAAACAAGGTTTTAATGATTTATATCAAGATATCTGTCATTGTATTCTTTTTATTCAAGATACCATGAAAGGAAAAATAAGTATTATCTACAATGAACTACATAAACTTTTAATATTTCAAAACAAAATAATATCTTTTGAAAATCTCTCTCAAAAAATAATTGTTTTAAATAAAACAAAGAAACTTAAAAGTTGAAGAAGCGAGATTTGTTTTTCGTGTAGAATTTTCACGGTTCGTTTGCATCTTTGCCATGGATTACATAGATAGAAAATAGTTTTATACTGTTAGTTAGGTATTTAATCAGTTTTGAATTGGCAGACACGTATACCCTGAGAGGGGATATGTATTGGGTCGAGCATCATATATATATAAAGTTGTAATTGGTGTTTGTATGTCAGATCATAACTGATGAACCCCTTGACCGATTTGCCTCAAATCTTGATTTGGGAATTTGGAAGAACCACGGAAACGTTTTAAGCTTGGTTTTGAAATTCTTAGTTGAGTGAGTCCACTTTTACACGGAAAATCGTAATTTATAACAGAGCGCAGGTAAACGGCGGGAGTAACTATATGAGTACCTAGGAAAACGCTGGGTTCTCAAGCTAGTATCCTATAAAGAAAGTCTGCGGAGGTTGTCATGGCTTAGGCAACATATCTATCCTGTCTATATAGACATGTAATCCGAATAAACTGTAATTTTCTAAATTATCCATGATATTGTATATATGTGGAATGTAGATCTTTAATCGGTTTACATCATGAAACAATGGCGGTTATTGAACCTTTTTATTCAACTGTTTCACTTTAATCTGTTTATTGTTAACTCTACAGAACTAGATTCTTTCTTTTCATTTCTTTTAATCCGTCTTCATTTTTCACTTTTCCGTTCTATGCCTTAAACTCTTCTTTTTAAATCTATTTATACATTTAACTTTTAACGTTTGCTTCCGTAGACCCTACCCTTTTCCCTTAACCGGAACCCCTTCCCTTAAACCTCCGCCCCTTCCAAGTCCCTATTCCCCTTCATTACCCCCTCCCATGCCCCTTATCCCCTTTCCAATCACTTAACCCCCTTTCACCCACTTCTGCCTTCATAACCAAATGTACTTCTGTAAATGTCTGATGTTGGTTTACAGTCCTATTGTAAAATGGTTGTATGAAACTATCTTGGCATATTTTGAATATCATATAAATACATTTCCCACATCTATTCAGCCTTCTATCTTCAATAATATATTTCCAAAATCTGACATCAATAGAAACATTTTTACTTACAAAAATAAAAAATAGCATAAATGCGTTCATATCCATTTGTCATTGGAGCTTATTTACTTTGTTTGTTTTGCTTTGAAGTTTCTTGTAAAAATTCTATTTTACAATATGTCCAAATAAAGAATAAATCTAGTATACAAGATGTCCAAATAAAGAATAAATCTAGTATACAAGATGTCCAAATAAAAGAATAAATCTAGTATACAAGATGTCCAAATAAAGAATAAATCTAGTATACAAGATATCCAAATAAAGAATAAATCTAGTATACAAGATATCCAAATAAAGAATAAATCTAGTATACAAGATATCCAAATAAAGAATAAATCTAGTATACAAGATGTCCAAATAAAGAATAAATCTAGTATACAAGATGTCCAAATAAAGAATAAATCTAGTATACAAGATATCCAAATAAAGAATAATGATGAAACAAAGAGCAGCACTAAACTTTGGGTCAATCAGAATTTTTGTAAAGATCCGACTGAAGCTCTGGGACTTTCCAAAGTTTTGTAAACATACCAAGCTTTTTCAGTCAGAAGAATGTATTACAACCCTAAGCTTTGACAGTCAAAGCTTTATATTTGTATTAAGTTTTGTTTCCCTTTACAAGTTCTTGGCTGTCCTAAAATTTTATGCAAAATTAAAAAATATCAAGGGATTTTGGGACACTCTTGGCAAAGAGTAGAAGGAAAACCAACTCATTTATATTTCAAAACCTTCCTTTCAAACCTGTCTCTGCGGTTTACCACATTGACTTGAAAGGGGAGTCTTTCGAACTTATGCCACTGGGACTTAAAGAGACTGTTCGTGAAACACATTTAAAGGAACGTTAAGCGTTTGTTCAAGTGACCCTCTATGCAAAGATTACCCTGTCAGATTCACAACAGTACCCTTAAAAGATTTGTCTGATGAATTATATAGATATCAATGTTCATAATTATTAAAACTGATAATTTTTAATTGTGTTTTCTCTACAAAAGTGACTTGCACATTGCTACTGCAGGAAAACAAATAGAAATTTTAAATCTAGAAGAACGACAATATCTTCCATATTTCAAGGGTACCGCTGTGAATCGGGTATCGCTATCTTTGCACAGGGGGTCCCTAAATATTACGTTTACAGTCTCTTTAAATCCTAACATCGTCCTAAAACGAGGCTAAAGCTTACAGAAAAGAAAAGAAATGAATGCGTGTAGATCTTGGATGTGAAACTTCTTTCATTGTACATTGTATCCATCTGAATACAATGTCTATCTATCTATCTATCTATCTATCTATCTATCTATCTATCTATCTATCTATCTATCTATCTATCTATCTATCTATCTATCTATCTATCTACAATTCTTCTTAATCTAACACTCTCAGCTCCACTTAAAAAAAAACTCTTTCAGCTAAATTTTCGGTTTATTGAACCATCTTCAGGCATTCTTGTTCAGTCTCGACCAAAGATTAACTATCTATCTATCTATCTATCTATCTAGATACATATCTATTATCTATCCATGACAAAATCTGAAGAACGAGCCAAACCTAGAGATATCCTACTATCCATACACACTACACGGAGCAGAGTAAAAACGTCCTTGCCATTTAAAAAACCCAGTGCACGTATACTCTAGTTTCTTATAGACTCTTAACTCACAGATAAAGATAATTTAGTTCCATAGTTCCGTTGCTCTAAATCTTTATCTGAATAATTTAGTTCCATAGTTCCATTGCTCTAAATCTTTTTTCGATATTGTTGCTAATTCACTATAGATTTACTAGTCTGTTGGTTTCTCGCAGAGAAGAGGAAACCGGGACCGAATTTAATAAATTGGAGTAAAGTCGTTGAACCATGCCAACTGCACCCTGGTTCAAATCCTGAATTACCGATTCAAAGTTAAAGATTCAAAAGGTTTTGAATCGGTGATTCAGGACTTGAACCGGCTAGGGGTGGTTAAGCAACCTCTCCAATTCATTAACTTTGGTCCCTAAAGAGTTAAAGTTTATCTAAAAATCCCTTCAGACGTTGCTTCAGTAAAAGGAATTTTTCCATATTTCAATAATACTTTTTAACATTTGAATAGAAAATAGATTGCAAAATAGATTGTATTCACGATATGGTTGTTCAAAATATTCCGGAACGCTTCTTCCTTGCATTTTGGGTTAATTAGAGTAATGTAATGCATATCGAAAAGTTATGACGTTATGAATACGAAATATAGTTCATCTTTTTCTATGCTATTCATCAATTCCGACCTCTACACCATTTCGCACTGTTTTGACAAAGTTTAAAGGGGATACAGTAATAACCAGAAAACTGTGAAATAGAAAGACGACTTTTAGAATCAAGTTATAACTTTCAATGAGCATGTGAAACAGTAATTGTGCAGTGTAAACAGACCCACTTCACTTAATTAGTGATTTGATTATTGTCTAGTAAACCTATTTGCTTTGTAACAACCTCAAATACACTTAAATATTGCTATACATTCGTCCTTCTTTTTCAAAGTTTTCTGTTTACTACTGTAGTTCTGTCCAATTAAAGTTTACATCTCAGTTTATTACTGTAGTTCTGTCCAATTAAAGTTTACATCTCAGTTTATTACTGTAGTTCTGTCCAATTAAAGTTTACATCTCAGTTTATTACTGCTGTTACTGTAGTTCTGTCCAATTAAAGTTTACATCTCAGTTTATTACTGTAGTTCTGTCCAATTAAAGTTTACATCTCAGTTTATTACTGCTGTTCTGTTCCTGTAAAGTTTACATCTCAGTTTATTACTGCTGTTCTGTCCCTTTGAAGTTTCCATCTCAGTTTATTACTGCTGTTCTGTCTCTTTAAAGTTTACATCTCAGTTTATTACTGTTGTTCTGTCCCTTTAAAGTTTACATCTCAGTTTATTACTGTTGTTCTGTCCCTTTAAAGTTTACATCTCAGTTTATTACTGCTGTTCTGTCCCTTTAAAGTTTCCATCTCAGTTTATTACTGTTGTTCTGTCCAATTAAAGTTTCCATCTCAGTTTATTACTGCTGTTCTGTCCAATCAAAGTCACCATCTCAGTTTATTATTTGAACTCTTACCCTTTATCATTAAGAAGCCGAACTGATGAATTCTTGTCACTGAAGGCAAAACAGTTTCTCACCCGTATACCGTAATCATCTACAAACAAATTGATTCAAATATTAAAATGTTTTTTTAAAAACTCTCCTCTGGTGCGACTTTTTGACCAAATTTTATACACCAGAAGTGAGACATGTAAGCCTTGGTTTGGTTGCATGGTTGTAAAGATCTATTTTTTCTATCTTTATGTCTTCAAAGTAAAGTGTTGTAATTAAAAACATGCAAGGTAGGTTCAAACTAAAATTAAATTAGCTTTAGTTTAATGTGATTGCAGTTTATTATATTTTGTACTAGATTTTACGTCAAAATAAAATTCCTACAAAATTCTGTCAAGAAGGAATTAATGGCCCAACCGTTTCCTTTGTGACAAATTTTTACGTCAATAGCATAAAAATAATATTGAACAAGCACTAATTTACTTATATCTTTGCAGCTTCCTATTCGTAGTTACGTACACCTTTGATATTTCAAACTATAAATTCCGTTAGAACAAAATATCTAAGTTTAGGATAGCAAATATTTGCACCTTCAGGTTGCAATAATGTTAAGATTAGAAAATAATAGCCTGTACCTTAATAATTTTTATATAAAAAATATCTACTTTTTAAGTTTGTTCTGGTAGGATTATGTCTTATTTATGTAAATTTAAACTAATAAATATTGTTTCTTCAACAAAATTAAAAATTTTAATACATTTATTAAATGAAAATGAATTTCTATCAGATCTTTTCATACTCTTATAACCATTGTAAATATCAATCTAAACTTTTGTATAAATCTGTCTCTTCTATTTTGTTCTAAATCTCTTGACATCCTAGAAACAAGATTTAGTTAATCCCTAGCTTTCCATAGATCTATCTATAATCCTTACCATCTATTTTTCTATCTATCCATCTATCTGTAACCTATACCATCTATCTATCTATAAAGCTAGGTTTCAAGGAAACTACAGGTTCAAAGAAAGCTAGGTTTCAAGAAAACTAGATTTCAAGAAAGTTAGACTCAAGAAAAACTAGGGTTGACTGAGACTAGGTTTCAGGAAGGCTAAGTTTCAAGAAAACTAGGGTTCAATAAAACTATATATCAGGAAAGCTATGTTTCAAGAAAACTAGGGTTAAATAAAACTATATATCAGGAAAGCTATGTTTTAAGAAAACTAGGATTCAATAAAACTAGATATCAGGAAAGTTATGTTTCAAGAAAACTAGGGTTCAATAAAACTAGATATCAGGAAAGCTATGTTTCAAGAAAACTAGGGTTCAATAAAACTAGATATCAGGAAAGTTATGTTTTAAGAAAACTAGGGTTCAATAAAACTAAATATCAGGAAAGTTATCTTTCAAGAAAACTAGGGTTCAATAAAACTAGATATCAGGAAAGCTATGTTTCAAGAAAACTAGAAAGAGAAGATATCTAAACTGGCTTTGAGAACATTAATTAAAAAACTTTGATTTAAGAAAATCAGGTTTTAATTAAAATAGAAACTAAAATTTGGTCTCAATAATAAGGATGTAAAAATCTGGTCTCGAGAAAGGGTTAAATTAAACCCGAGCTTAAAGTAAATGTTAGTAAAGCTATATATTTCTTCCACAAACTCTGAACTCTCCATATTTCAAGATTAAAACTTAGAAGATGATGGATAGATAGTGTTTAACCCCCTGCTAATTTCTTATTCAACACTCTTCCTGTTGATCTGGGGGGGAAATTTAACCTTGGTAATGAACCCTGGATATCTAGGGGTATCTAGGGTTAGAGTGCAGAATCATGCAAAATCATGCAGGATCATGTAGAATCATGCACAGTACAATGCATACCATTCAAATCCAATTTACATAAAGTCCCTGGACTAAAGGGCAAAGAGAGGGTCTAATTCAATAATGATTTTTTTTTAAAGTTATGTTTCTCGTTCAGGCACCTGGAACCAGATTTAATATAACGTAGGCTAAGAGAAAGATGACTGGTTCAACTACGTCTGTTTAGTTCAACCATTGTTTGCTATTCAATAAATCTGCGGCAAAATATTAGAAAACATTTAAAGTCTTTTTGCGCCAACTAAAAGTTGAAGGAAACAATCCACTATTGAATAAAAAATAAATAATAAATGAATAAAAAAAGTTTGAAGAGGGGTGGGGGGCAGGGGAGATCTTAAAATTAATTTTGGTCTTACTGAATTTTGTTTGAGTTTGACATAAGACAAATATCTCTAAGTCAGGAAATGTAAAGCCATCAAAGCAGTTTACAATATTTACATGTATCTAGTAAGCTTTAAGATACCCTCATGTATATTTAATATTAGTGAATCAAAAGTTAAATGTTAAAAGTGTAAAAAAAAATAAGGACAGACGAGTAATTAATTTTACATATCCTGTTTTTAAATCAGATGTTAGTTTATGAAGGACCTTATTACTCACCAAAAAATGTAATTTTCTAATCCTTATATCTTTGTACCCTGTTAAAGTTTCTGTGAAGCTAAAATTTAAAATAGAACTGAGAGTGGAGCGTTGAATAGGACTTTCAAAATAAGATATTCTAAACCACGTAAATTTCACGTTTGATTGGAATCTGACATATCTCCTCTGAATAGAGAGTCATTGAGAAGAATAAAAATATTTGTAAATGAATTTGTTTTTCTCATACTTGGAGGTAATATTGAAATTGGGGAAGCTACGAGGTGACAAAGTACTACCAGTAAGGTCGCATAAATTTGACCTTCTTTCTTTTTAATAAACTAATATTATTCTTCCTTTGCACAGTTCTCATCATCAAATTCAAATTTCTCGGAGAAAACTATTTGTCTCTATATATAGTTTTTAAATATATTCCGCATCTTAAATATAGTTTTAAAATATGTTCCGCATCTTAAATTTGCATTTTTATTCAATTTCTCCCGAACAATAAAACAAAGTCTGGAAGAAAATTCATTTTAAAATTGCATGAACTGTTTTCATAAATTATCTAAGGAATGGATTATTGGGCTAAACATTTTTAATATTCTGTTCCTCATTCTCTAAATTAGGTTTAATTTTTTATCCCTTTGATAATGTTTAATATTCAAATATATAAACAATCCCTTTAATGATATTTAATATTCAAATAATATAATTAAGTTAGATGATTATAAGTTTTGAAATCTGACTATAATATTAAACCTATCCGTATAAACCATGTAACAACATCATTAAATATCTTGAAGGTTAAGATTCAAGCGCGAAACATAGTAAGGGTGCAAAAGTGTCAACAGAATCCAATTGCACCATATATGTGGTAAAGGGTGTGAAATTGATACAAAAAAATGTCATATTGTGTATCTACAAAACATAAGAAGCCTATGAAAATTGTGTGATCAAAATAATATAAAGAAGTTATAGAAATGCATAAAAAAGATATAAATACAGTTTAACCCTAAATAAGCCATACATCGAAAGAATTCATCAAATGTCGTATTCTTCACTTTGTGATAATGGAATGTTGCAGATATTTAGTTTTTCAATTTAATGATTCTAGGGAGCTCTTTAAGACTATTCCCGCATATTCATGGCTATTTATTTATTTTCGGAAATACTAGGATTTACGTAAAATAGTATAAACCCCATTGAAAAATTGTCCAGACGACATTTGATAAATTCTTTCGATGTATGGCTCATTTAGGGTTTAACTATACATAAAAAGAAAATTTCTTAAAAATATGTAAGAATGTTATTAGTGTGTAAAATGTTTTGATTTCTTTAAAAATTCACAACATTTTTAAAATGCTTAGAAGATTAACAGAGTGTCCTATATCATATTGGATTATCTCCAGATTTAACGTTGAATTTCGCACATAATACTTAAAAACTCTGAATGCAAATTTTTATATTAAAATTTTACTAAAAATAATTCATTCTTTTTAAATTTTCTGATTAATCCTGAAAATCGCAATTTAAAGCCATAAACGATCCGATAATGTGGTAAACCCTGTATAAAAATGTAAAAAAATGTATAAAAATAAAAATGTTTAGGGCATTACCTGATGGTTTCTCCATCTCTGCCTGCAGTATATATTCTTTACCATAAGTTGCTTCAGTTATCTTCCTTCCCTCCCTACAACAAAATATCATATTATTAAATTATTCAAGATTCAATTAAACACCAGATTCCAATAAAATTCCGAAGGAATTGAATTTTTGCCTCAAACTCAATTTTGCGAATCCCTATATCTTAGCAACCTGATGGTGTAAACCTTTGATATGTCAAACTTAGATTATTTGATCTAACAGAGTTCATAGTTTGAAATATCCAAGCTCTACGAAATTGAGTTGTATATATGTAGGGATTAAATTGTGTCTAAGAATCCTTCCCCTTCCAATCTTCCCCTCTCAACTTTCTCCTTCCAACCTTCCCCTCACAACCTTCCTCTCCCAGCCTTCCCCGTTCCCCTATTTACTACAAGCACGTGCTAAAAACGACAATATTGCACGCGCAGAACCTCCGTAATATTGAGTAAAATATGTGGTGTCAGACAGGAAAGGAAAATTATATATTTTGTAGGATTTACTGTTCTTATCGTTCTAATGTTCCTAACTGCATTGTTTGGACCAAAGAGTAACAAAATTAACAGAGAACTCAGTATTACTAAACAGCTAATACTAAACTGGCTGGGAGGCTTTGGGCATGACGATCTTCCTAATAATCTGTGAAAATTGGGTAACTTTGATATTTGCAATTTCATTGAACACAAATCAAAATATATACTGATACATATACACGTACATTTAGATTTAACTGAACACAAAGAGAAAAACTCATGGCAAGTATAACTGCGTGCTCTATAAAATTTCATACTCTCTGGTTGGCAGAGATTTTTGAACAATTGGCAGCAATCTTCACTCATTACATTTTAGACTTTTTCATCTTTCACGTGTTATATTCTTGCAACCTTTCACGTTCCACTTCACGTTCCACTTTACGTTCCATATCTTTCTCTTACCTTCATTTTTCTTCTCATTTCCACGTTTTTATTTTAGATTAAAGTATTAATTCCTTTTCTTTGCTTTGTTCATATATGATGTTTTTTGATCCTTTAAACATATTTTCTATTTTTTCAATTCTTTTCTAACTCTAAAAATGTAATGATTTGTTTACAGCTGTATATGGGTAACCTGAAAAGTAACATTAAGTTTTTTTGAGACATCAGAGATTAATATCTGTTCCAGGCTCTTACAAATATTTAAAATTATTTTCTTTTTGGGGATTGCAATAAACGGAGGGGAGGCGGAAAGGGGCACAAATTCACAAATTATAATTTTAAACTAATTGTTCATTGTCCGGGTTTTTCTAGTTATTATGTTTTTTTTTCTACTTTAAAGATATGACAAGTAATAAAGAAAAAATTGCTTAATACCACTGTGGAATAGAACATTGCAACCTAGCATTGTAAAATCTGTCTCGAATAAAATATTTCTTGTCTGGATTTAGTTTTTGCCTATAGAACTTTGGTGACAGCATTAAGAATTAATTTTGTAGATCTTAACATGTAGATTTTTGTTAAATGAACTGATTACTCTCAGGAGACTCAATTTTTCTAATCCCTTTATCTTTGAAACCTATAATAATTGTTTTAACTTTTGATGATTTGATAACTTTGCCTATCATAGCAGAATTCATAAATAATTTGAAAAAGCAGATTGCACAGATTTAAGAATCAGTAAGATAGAATTTGTGGAGAGCAATCAGCAATAATTTCAATTAAGTTCAACTGTAAATTTATTTCTAGGTCAAAATCTGGAAAAAAAATTAGCTGTGAGAGTCACCTGGTGAGTAGAAGACGAACTGATGAGGTTAGGTTTGTATCAGTATTCTTAAACCCAGATCTACCACAGGTAATTACATAATAATTATCAGCTGCTAGCTCCAGGGTTCGGTGAGATCTCACAGCTAGAGCTAGAGAACTCTTGTCAGTTCCCTAAACAATTAATAAATTAATTTATTTCATGTGAAATATCTTAAATTGAAAGATTGTAAAACGACGATATCTTCCTCCCTGCTTCTTAGTTCGGTATAGGTTTAAGGGGTACCGTTGTGAATTGTGAATGTTTCTCTTAAAAAAAAGGTTTACTTGAAATCACGACTAAAAAATGGAATATTATTTCCTCAAAAAAAAACTTAATTTTTCATATTTCCGACTGTGCCAACATTATTTTGCATTTGTCTGATTAAAATTCAATATTTGATTTTCAACGTGAATTCTGCCAATAATTACTGAATTGTACAATTTTTTACAAAACAAGTCTAGAATTTGCAAATTCTCTGCAAATTTTTGTTCCTCTCGGATTGATGTATATTTGTTAATTAACAATTCATAAACATAAATTATCTGCCTAGCAACTACTAAAAGATCATCCAGTCATATCATCCAATCATTTAACCAGCCTATCATCCAATCATCCAACCATCCACCTATCCAACCAGCCAACCAGCCAACCATCCAATCATCCAATAATAAAACCATCCAACCAGCCAACAATATAACAATCCAATCATCCAATCATCCAACCATCCAACCATCCAACCATCAAATTATCCAACAATTGAAACATCTATCAAACTACTCTCTCCAGTACCCCCTCCCTCTGAACCGAAATTACTACTCCCTCACATCTTATCAATGTCTAAAGTTAGATAAAGTTATTAAAACTTTGTTTTATTTTCTGTTAAACTTGTTTTACCGAGAGCTAAATGCAAATGACAAGTTGATAAGACAAAATATAAGATACATTTAAGAAAAAGGGGGGGGGGGAAGTTAAACTGTCTTTTTAAATCAGCATGAAATATTTATGAAGAGGTCCTGTTTAGGTCTTGTTCAGGTCCGGTTTAGGTCCAGTTTAGGTCCGGATTTAGGTCCAGTTTAGGTCCGGATTTAGGTCCGGTTTAGGTTCGTTTTAGGACCGGTTTAGGTCCAGTTTAGGTCCGGTTTAGGTCCGGTTTTGGCTGGTGGAAATACAGTGTAGGGACGGAAATATAGCCTTGTATATTAGAACATACAAATCAGATAGAATTATTTTCTGAGAGCTGAACATTCAAACTTTGTTATTAAACAAACAAAGATGACCTTTAAGTCGTCTTTCGATTATCTTGTTTATTGGTCCATACTGTTAACTTTAGGTTTTCTGTATTTCTTTTTAAACAATGGATTTTTTAAAATGAATTCGGTCGCTCCACAAAGTTTACAGAAACATGAAACCACGACATGTAATTTTATTTTCTAAATCTCGGTCTCAAAAGTTTAAACTTTGCCTTCGAACTTGTCAAACTTTCAAAGTTAGACATTTTTACATTTTATTATTAGAATCCTAATATGGTCCAACCTCATTTTCCAGCTCAGTTTTAAAATAAATTTAAAAACAAAAGCTTTTTTTGCAGCTTAAAATTTTTTATTTTCCATGGAGTTTTAAATAAAATGGAAAATAAATTTAAAAACTTACATTATCATGAACAACTCCACAAAATGCAGGATGGTCACGTGGTGTGAGAAGATTGATTGTTAGAAATGTCGTCGTTTCTCCAGTACCATATGTTAAACAAGCATTATCTCTAGAATCCCGAGCATGGATTACACCGTGGAACTCAGAGCTAGTCCTTAACCGAACCTAAACAAAATATTAAATCAAGAATCTTTCATTAAAAGATTTGCAATTATGTTTTAAAGCATTTAAATCTATACGATTTTGATTTAGACGACCATATCAAAAGTTTTTCATTATTGAGTGCTCAAATAAGTTTTTTCTACAGGGTTAACCACAAAGAATGAAAGAATAAAAGATATTCTCTCTTCTGTAGATAAATAATATTAAATCTTTGCATAAATGATATTCTCTACTCTGTACATAAATGATATTCTCTACTCTGTACATAAATAATATTCTCTACTCTGTACATAAATAATATTCTCTACTCTGTACATAAATAATATTCTCTACTCTGTACATAAATGGTATTCTCTACTCTGTACATAAATGATATTCTCTACTCTGTACATAAATGATATTCTCTACTCTGTACAGTGTACATAAATGATATTTTCTACTCTATACATAAATAATATTCTCTAGTTCTACTCTGTACATAAATAATATTCTCTACACTGTACATAAATGGTATTATCTACTCTGTACATAAATGATATTCTCTACTCTGTACATAAATGATATTCTCTACTCTGTACATAAATGGTTTCTTACATCGGAAAACGTCATATTTAAAGAATTTTTGATCGTCACTAAAAATATTTCTTTGTGGATAGCCTTGTAAAAATGAAGAAACGAATAATCTTGGTTAAAAAACTACTTTTGCAACAACATTCTAATCCCCCCCCCCCGCCCCCACTCTCCCATTAATGTCAAATTTAACCAGACTGAATGTCTTGGTTTTTAACGCGAAATTTTCCGCCCTTCTTTCACGCATTTTATGTTGAAGCAAGCAAATGGGATGAGTTTGCAAAAATTTAACCCGTTAAAAGCGTGTAGAAAACTACGGATTTGCGCTCTAGTAGCGCACAACTTGGGGATTTATCGCATGGCAAATATTTTAAAATTGCTAACTTTTTTCCTCCAAAAATCGGGAATGTTGTGCCGTGATTCTTGAAATTTAATAGTTTAAAAGAACGAAATGAATATTTGTTTTGTATCTTTGTATACATACCACTGCAAAAGTATGTTTTTTTTAAAATCAGTCTCACTGAGATAAAGTATCTGTATATATATATACACCATGAGATAATGTATCCGTATATCTATATACACCCTGAGATAAAGTATCTGTATATCTATATACGCCCTGAGATAAAATACCTGTACATCAATATACACCCTGAGATAAAGTTTCTGTATATCTATATACACCCTGAGATAAAGTTTCTGTATATCTATATACACCCGGAGATAAAGAATCTTTATCTATATACACCCGGAGATAAAGTTTCTATATATCTATATACACCCTGAGATAAAGTTTCTGTATATCTATATACACCCTGAGATAAAGTATCTGTATCTATATACACCCGGAGATAAAGTTTCTGTATATCTATCTACACCCTGAGATAAAGTTTCTGTATATCTATCTTTATACACCCTGAGATAAAGTATCTGTATATCTAAATACACCCTGAGATAAAGTTTCTGTATATCTATACACACCCTGAGATAAAGTTTCTGTATATCTATATACACCCTGAGATAAAGTGTCTGTATATCTATGTACATTATACACCCTGAGATAAAGTTTCTGTATATCTATGTACAGTATACACCCTGAGATAAAGTATCTGTATATCTATAATGTGCATTATACATCCAGAGATAAAGTGTCTGTATATCTATGTACATTATACACCCTGAGATAAAGTTTCTGTATATCTATGTACATTATACATCCTGAGATAAAGTGTCTGTATATCTATGCACATTATACACCCTGAGATAAAGTTTCTGTATATCTCCTGAGATAAAGTGTCTGTATATCTATGTACATTATACACCCTGAGATAAAGTTTCTGTTTATCTATGTACACTCTGAGAATCCCTACCCGCATGAATCCTTGACTACAGGTTGCTGTCACACTCGGAGAAAGATCATCTCCGACCAGAGGTTCTCCGCTCACCTAAATTTAACATTCTTATAAAGATCAAGAATAACAAGTGTTGCATATACTTGTGCATTTATAATAGTTCTAATTATAATCTTTAATAATTTTGTATTTGTATAGAAATTATAAAAGCAAGTTAAAGATTTTAAATTCGAAAGTTTTAGGGTGCTTCGCGGCTCTTGTTTAGAAACAATTTTAGCTTTTTTAGTCGGAATTTTTCATAATAATCTGCAATTATCAAAAGCTTCGCAGATTTTTTTAATTGATGGATTAAAAAAACGACGACATGTCGAAAATTTAAAATGACGACATGTCGAAAATGTAAAATGACGACATGTCGTAAATGTATAATGACGACATGTCGAAAATGTAAAATGACGACATGTCGAAAATATGTCAAAAATGTAAAATGACGACATGTCGAAAATTTAAAATGACGACATGTCGAAAATGTAAAATGACGACATGTCGAAAATGTAAAATGACGACATGTCGAAAATGTAAAATGACGACATGTCGAAAATTAAAATGACGACATGTCGAAAATGTAAAATGACGACATGTCGAAAATGTAAAATGACGACATGTCGAAAATGTAAAATGACGACATGTCGAAAATGTTTTCAAATTTGACCGTGCATAAACCTTCCCTGGGATCATGTTAGTTGCCACCAAAAAATTGGGCCGTTTTGACGTTTACTGGAATACAAAATATATATTAATTCATGAGGGGACTAAATTCAATTCTTGAAAAATGCCGGTGATATTTTCTACTCAGTGAATGTTTGCACCCTGATAAATGAAGTGGAACCCTGTCTTGTATAATTATATCCGTCCTGCCACGGGGTTCTCTCCGGGTATTACTGTCAACCTGTCAGGAGAAAAGAAAACCAATGGATATCTATTCTTTCTGTTCCACAACAATAGTTTTATATTCTACTCAACCTTTTTATAGATTAGAAACCAAATATGATTTCCACTCCAAGCAAACTGATTTTAAAAAGTTTGTTTATTTTGTTATTGTCTAATGTACTGCAGATTATGAGCAAACCCAAATTACAAAGCAACTAAGTTTTTGCCACAACCTCTTGATTTGAAATCCTTCTTTCTTTTTAACCCTATTTAGTAGACCTTTTATACTTCAAAATAAGAATTCTGTCATGTCAGATAGTCTTGGTTTGAAAAAATCAAAGGTTTACACCATGCAGGTTGCAAAGATTTAGGAAATAGAAAATTTGAGTTTCTGGAAAAACATCCCACTCTGAAAGCAATGAACCTCTCCTTCTCTCCCCCCCCCCTCTCTCTAATCCATCTTTCTCTCGATCTGTTTCTAAACAACTAGGTTGATCTCTAAACTCCATGTTTGAAGATGTCTCTATTGTGAATACATTGATGATTGATGAGTTCAAGGACAAACCATAGAAAACTCTCATATGCAGACTGCTCACTTCAAACCATAGAAAAATCTCATATGCAAACTGCTAACTTCAAACCATAGAAAACTCTCATATGCAGACTACTCACTTCAAAACATAGAAAACTCTCATATGCAGACTGCTCACTTCTAACCATAGAAAACATATGCAGACTGCTCACTTCAAACCATAGAAAACTCTCATATGCAGACTGCTCACATCAAACCATAGAAAACTCTCATATGCAGACTGCTCACTTCAAACCATAGAAAAATCTCATATGCAAACTGCTAACTTCAAACCATAGAAAACTCTCATATGCAGACTACTCACTTCAAACCATAGAAAACTCTCATATGCAGACTGCTCACTTCAAACCATAGGAAACTTTTATATGCAGACTGCTCACTTCAAACCATAGAAAACTCTCATATGCAGACTGCTCACATCAAACCATAGAAAACTCTCATATGCAGACTGCTCACTTCAAACCTTACAGAAAGAGAAGGTAAAATTTCATGCGAAATTACTGGTACGACTTTTTGACATACTAGCTTCTCTAGTTTTGATTTTACGCACAAGGATGAGAAAAGAGAACTTTTAAGAAATTAAAAACATTTTTGTTCTTATCAAAAGCTTTTGAAAATTATGATTAAAATCATTTAAGATTTCAATCTTTCGTACAGTTCACTTTACTTTGACGTAACATTTTGTTAATGATTTCGATTATAATGTTCATAATTTTGAACATAATGTTCATAATTTCGAACATAATGTTCATAATTTCAAACAAAATGTTCATAATTTCAAACAAAATGTTCATAATTTCGAACAAAATGTTCATAATTTAGAACATAATGTTCATATTTTTGAACAAAGTATTCATAGTTTACAACAAAATGTTTATTATTTCGAACAAAATGTTCATAATTTCGAACATAATGCTCATAATCTTAACCAAAATGTTCATAATTTTAAACAAAATGTTCATAATTTCGAACAAAATGTTCGTACTTTCGAAATTATTTCCTGTTGTCCGATATGATAAAAAATGAAGTGCAACAATAAAGTTGTTCTAAATATTTGTAGTTTCAAAGTTTGTTTGACTTCTGAACTATCAAGATTACGATTTGTAACGTCTATATTAAGGAAATATTTCTTAGGGTTATCTTAAAAAATTTTCAATCAAAATATGCAGACAACGTTTAAAAAATATGAGGATAATGAGAAATGGTTTGACGAATATCCCCACGTACAAACTCTGATTTTCTAATTCCTATATCTCTGCAACCCATTGTCGTAGACCTTAGATATTTCAAACTATAAATTCTGTTGCATCAAATTATCTTAGTTTGAAATATCAAAAGTCTACAACATCAAGTTCCATAGATATAGGGATTAGAAAATTTTAATTTGTGACAAAGACTCAATTCCTTTACTGGCTATATTTTATCTAAACTCTTATAGTTATTTAGTTAGCTTTTCTTATCTGAGTTCAAAAGTGTTAATTAAAGAAAATTGCTCTTAGTCCTTCATGCTTGCATACATTTGCTAACAAAATTAATTTGGATTGCATCATTTACATAAAGAGTTTATGTTTAATGCAATCTACATTTTATTTTAAATATAGTCCTTGTTAGTCGTGCATTGATTAACAATGCATTGATTAACAATGCAATTTTATACAAATAAATATACCAGTAAAAAGTATGGGGGGGGGGTAAGAAAGTCTAAAGGGTGAGAAGGAAAGAAGTATTAACAGAGGAGGGGAGTGGGGTACTAATGGAGTAGGAGGGAGTCATGAGCTAGTCTAGAAGGGAGGGGGGAGGAGGATATCAGCACGAGAAGACAATTAGTTCAAGGCTTTTAAGATTATCAATAAATTATGAAACTGTCTTTTTGTATCTTTTCGCTTATAAATAATATTACATTTCTTTAATAAACAGTTACGAAGCGCTCTAAAATTGTCATATATTCTAGAAATGAGATTACCAAGTAGAAGGATGAATTATATAAAAATTAATCTGTCACTGAATCCCTCTTATCAACCATATTAAATCTTTTATAACATTTTCATAGACGGAAATAATATCAAAGCAGGTTAATAAAATGCTTCTAATAAACCAATAAATGTATAAATTCTAAAAATACAATTATTAAAATCTGAAAAAAACTTCCTATATCCCACGCTGTCCTGTCCCATATTGTTCGTGGATAATATAATGATGATATTCAATTAAATATATCTTCTTTATAACAATTGGATAAGATTGAATTGGTTCTCATAATCCAAATATTTCTGTTTAAAATACTACTTGCTGGCTAAAAGAAAGAACACTTTGCGTTTTGAATGAGCAGAGAATTCTTGAAGGGATGAATTTGGTTAAACTAATAATGATCTAATAACTGAAACAATTATTGATATTTTTTGCAATGATTAATATTAATTTTATTATGCATTTATGTATAACTAGCTGAATGTCCCGGCGTTGCCAGGGATACTCATAATTTCTTGCACTGTTTACCCTGTTTGTCTTAATTCATGATTTTTAGCAGTGCCCAGGGTTGCGCACCCTTGGATTAAAAAAATCCATCATTTTTTTAGCTTATGTCACCTACTAGGGTACCCATGGGTTTCCTAAAAAAACAAATCAGTTAATTTGGTCCAGCAGCTCCAGCTTTAGCGAACATATAAATGAGGAAAGAGCTTTATTTTATAGCTTTACTTTCATATAGAAAACTTGAAATAAACTATTGGCAGAATATAAAATATTTTCACCAGGAGCGAGAGCCAAGTTTCTTTATATTTAAATATAAATGTGAACTCTATTCTAAATCTATTTCAGAGAGAAAGAGAGAGATAGGTAGAACTATAAATAAGTTTAAAGTCCTAACAATGGGGTGAGAAGAATTAATACACCATAAAATGTTTTTATAAAACAAAACAAACTTATATTTAATTAACAAATCTTTCGATAGGACATAAAATTAATCAGTTCTATCTATAGTGTTTATTTAATAACTTCAATTTTAAAGGGAGTGTCCGCGAAAAATGAAAGGGGGCTTAATGCGATAAAAAAGCGCTTTTGATCGCTACTAATCTTACTTCTATCTGTTGCGTCT
>NW_019397434.1:0-3277 GCF_000591075.1 Eurytemora carolleeae
ACAACTACCCGTGATTATGCTTATTCAGGTCAGGTAGGATTAAGATCAATAGATAGCCAAAGGTAATGAATTGGTTTTTTTTTCAGAAGAACGGTGTGTCCAGTCCCAGGAAACAATTTTAAGAAATAACTAAAAAAAGTTTTAATCTCATCTTTTATCAGTCTTTTTAAGTTAGCAACACTTTTATACCATTTTCAAAAACAAAAAAATTAGAAATAAAAAGTGGGGAAAGTTTTAGTGAAAAGGGATTTCATGGGTTGTTTCTGCAGCCTGATCAAACCAATGTTCAACTACTTCTAAACTTATTTATAAACTTTATTAAAAAATTCAGACTGCTTAGCACCGTATCCTCTTCATAAAAACAATGCTTGATAATTTTTTAAAAGTTTCTTGCATTCTAAAATACTAATAAAATTGTAGGTTTTAAATTTTCCTTTAATGGCAGACATGCACAATCTCTGTTGATAATAAATGTTGATTGGTGTATGGTAACATTGTGTGAGTGTGTGTTAACGTTGTGTGAGTGTGTTAACATAGTGTGTGTGTGTGTGTTAGCATTGTGTGTTAATGTTGTGTGAGTATGTGTTAACATTGTGTGAGTGTGTGTTAACATTGTGCGAGTGTGAGTTAACATTGTGAGAGTGTGTGTTAACATTGTGTGAGTGTGAGTTAACATTGTGTGAGTGTGAGTTAACATTGTGAGAGTGTGTGTTAACATTGTGTGAGTGTGAGTTAACATTGTGTGAGTGTGTATTAACATTGTGAGAGTGTGTGTTAACATTGTGTGAGTGTGTATTAACATTGTATGAGTGTGAGTTAACATTGTGTAAGAGTGAGTTAACATTGTGAGTGTGTGTTAACATTGTGTGAGTGTGAGTTAACATTGTGAGAGTGTGTGTTAACATTGTGTGAGTATGTGTTAACATTGTGTGAGTGTGAGTTAACATTGTGAGAGTGTGTGTTAACATTGTGTGAGTATGTGTTAACACTGTGTGAGTATGTAGTTAACATTGTGAGAGTGTGTGTTAACATTGTGTGAGTATGTGTTAACATTGTGTGAGTGTGAGTTAACATTGTGAGAGTGTGTGTTAACATTGTGTGAGTATGTGTTAACACTGTGTGAGTATGTGTTACCATTGTGAGAGTGTGTGTTAACACTGTGTGAGTATGTGTTAACACTGTGTGAGTATGTGTTACCATTGTGTGAGTATGTGTTAACATTGTGAGAGTATGTGTTAATATTGTGTGAGTATGTCTTAACATTGTGTGAGTATGTGTTAACATTGTGTGAGTATGTGTTAACATTGTGTGAGTGTGTATTAACATTGTGTGAGTGTGAGTTAACATTGTGTGAGTATATGTTAACATTGTGTGAGTATGTGTTAACATTGTGTGAGTATGTGTTAACATTGTGTGAGTATGTGTTAACATTGTGTGAGTATGTTTTAACATTGTGTGAGTGTGAGTTAACATTGTGTGAGTATATGTTAACATTGTGTGAGTATGTGTTAACATTGTTTAAGTGTGTGTTAAAATTATTTAAGTGTGTGTTTTAATATTGTTTGATTTTTTGTTTGTTTGTATGTTTGTGTTTCTGCACATGTGTGAGTTTAATAAAAATATGATACTAATTGTTACATGATCTGAATGTATTGTATGTGTTTGTTTGTGCTTTTATTTGTTTGTTTGTGTTTGTACGTGTTTGAGTGTGTTTGTTTGTGTTTTCATATTTTTGTTTGTGTTTGTATGTGTTCGTTTGTGTTTGTATATATTTGTTTGTGTTTGTATGTGTTTGTTTGTGTTTGTATGTGTTTGTATGTGTTTGTATGTGTTCGTTTGTGTTTTTATGCGTTCGTTTGTGGTTGTATATGTTTGTTTGTGTTTGTATGTGTTTGTATATGCTTGTTTGTGTTTGTATGTGTTTGTTTGTGTTTGTATGTGTTTGTTTTTGTTTGTATGTGTTTGTTTGTGTTTGTATGTGTTTGGGTGTGTTCGTTTGTGTTTGTATATGTTTGTTTGTGTTTGTATGTGTTTGTATGTGTTGGGGTGTGTTTTTAATGTTTATGTATGTGTTTTATGTGCTAGTATGTGTTTGTATGTGTGTGTTAAAACCAAATAGATTATCAAGTACAATAGATGGCAAAGTAGAATTTGTACACTCTCAGTACAGCTGCATTCTTACGATACAAGTGTCAACAGTTTGATGTATCCGACTAAATTATTAATAAACGTTATAATAACGTGCTTATCTTACAGTGAAATTAGTGAAATTTTGTGTGCTTAAAGAGAGTGTTCGCGAAAAATGAAAGGGGGTATAGACTTAATGCGATAAAAAAGCGCTTTTGATCGCTTCTAATCTTACTTCTATCTGTTGCGTCTATAAGGAGAAACATGACACACACACACAAGCTTGTGCTAAAGATAAACAATCACACTTTCTCACGGACTAAATTATGCAGATAATTAAATACTTCCTTTACGATACCTTTTCATGCACCGTTTACATTCATATACTTTCCAGCGTCTTAAAGGGACTGTAGATGAAATTTAAAGATATTCTCCATTTATAAAATAGCATGTCTAGTTAACGACGGTACCCTTGAAAGTATTTCTTTTTCAGAGACCATGGAGAAAGCTGGTCGAATTAAACACTTTTTAAGCTCGAAAAACGACAATATCGCCCACGTCATTGATCAGTGAAAGGTATCAAGGGTAACATCGAGAATCGGACATGACCCTCTTTTGACAAGAGTGTCACTAAAAATTACACTGAAGTCTCTTTTAGAAATTATTGAAGTGACTGTCAAAGAGAATAGAATATATTAGAGTGGAATTTACTCGAAAAAAAGTGTAAAACGGTCATTTTGTTGTACTGTTTCCATACTGCAGGTGTACTTCACACATTTGTGCTTTGTAACATGTTGGGCCCTGGAACAGCTTTTTATAGAAAAGTTTCTCTAAAATTATTTGATTTTCTCTTAATCAATTCTCTGATAGCCTGTCATGCATTCCCCAGTTCATTTCAGCATAAGCTTTGATAAAAATCAATTTGATGTTTTAATTTAGTAAAAACATATTTTTTTAATTTGAGGTAATCTAACAGTAAAACCAATATTTTGGAAATACTCAAGATACCAAAATATTAAAATTGAGGATTGAGGTAAATGGCAGATAAAATATCTATCTAAATTGCCTTTGACAAAAGGAAGCATATTGCATAAATCTTGCAGGGAAGTTTTGCATTTTTTGCTATGTGATTGGATTTGAAAAAAAATAT